>NW_024465080.1:0-4077 GCF_017591425.1 Ochotona curzoniae | reverse complement strand
GACCTTGTTTCTTTCACCTATAAAATAATCATATCTAAATGGATAAAGGATTTAAACCTTTACTCAGAAAATATAAAATCATTAGAGGTAAATGTAGGAAACACACGGCAAGATATAGTCATAGGCAAAGTTTGCCTAGAAGAATCATCAAAGCACAGGCAGCCGAGCCCAAAATAAAGAAATGTGGTTACATCAAACTAAGAAAGTCCTGTATGGCAAAGGAAACATTCTACAAAGTAAAAACAAAACAAAATAAGATGAAACAAAACAAAAACCAAAAAAGAGCAGAGTGGAGAAAATCTTTGCACAGTACACAACAGATAAAGTGCTAATATCCTGGATGTACAAACAACTCCAGAAACAATATAACAACAATACAAACAAACCAGTTAAGAAATGGGCAAAGAGGCCTGGCATGGTTGCCTAGTGGCTAAAGTCTCCACCTTGAACATGCTGAGGTCCCATGTGGGTGCCAGTTATTATCCCGGCAGCCCTGCTCTGCACCCAGCTCCGTGCTTGTGGCCTGGGAAAGCAGTCAAAGATGGCCCAGATCCTTGGGACCCTGCACCCATGGGAGACCTGGAAGAAGTTCCTGGCTCCTGGCTTCAGATGGTGTAGCTCTGGCTGTTGAGGTCACTTGGAGAGTGAATTAGCGGATGGAAGATCTTTCTCTTTCTGCTTCTCTCTGTATATCTGAATTTGCAATACAAATAAATGAATCTTAAAAAAAGAAAATAGGGATATATAAGAAGATGGCCGACGTAGGAGGAAGGCTGTGAGGGAGCGTCCAGAGAAAGAGGGATAGAAAGTTATAGAAGTAGCAAAGAGGAACAGCAGGGAATCGCAGGGAGAGGTCCATGAGGCTCCCTAGGACAGTGTGGAGCCAAAAAGATCCACACAACTCGGAAGAACAGCGAGAACGGAGCAGGGCAAAGGTAGAGAAACCGACATCCCACTCCAGACCTGCTGAGTCACTTTTGAAAACGGCCTGACGGGAGACGCGGACAGCCCAGAGGCGGGGAGATCGGGCGGATCGTCGCCGGCAGGAGGCGGAGGCAGACTGCAGCGGCCGGACGTTTGGTGAGCGGGAGGGGGGGGAGGGTTGACGTGGCAGCCTCCGCATTCCTTGACCCCTACTGAGGTTCCAGCCTCTGAGAACGCGGGGCAGACAGACTGAAACTGTTGGGTTTGTGCCTTGGGAACTACGCACAGTGGTGTTGGTGGCTGAGGGGGCCCCAGGAAGGCGCCTCAGATGTTCCTACACTGAGGGGGCCAGTGCGTCTCAGTGCGCAGAGGCTGCTGGCGAGGATCTGGAGTCCTCCACATCCTGCCTGGTGGAAGCGCGAGAACATCAGGAAGACCCTGGTCACTGCGCCAAGCGGACTAGGCGGCCCCGCCTGCAGCAGCTGCCTCCACAGCGCAGGTGTCAGGTGTCAGGTGTCAGGAGAGCTTTGAGATTTGGGAAGTGTAGCGCTGTGTGTCCCCAACACGCAGGTACCACTCCCATAGGGTGAACTGCTCACCCCTCGCCTCCCACCCCGCAGTTCTGAGCGTGGGCGACCCACCAGGAGAGCTCTGAAAACTCCTGCACCACACTGACATGGTGTGAACCTGCCGTGAAATTATAACAGGGCGCCTGGGCCACTCCTCCGCTAAGGGCCGGTGTGAGAGAGCCACACATGAGCAGGGGCTCTGAACACCCACACACCACGAGTGGTGGATTCACTGCACAAGAGCCACGCCTGGAAAGTGCCTCACCCACAGTCCCGTGTGTGGGAGACGCACCAGGTGGGCTCTGAAAAACCTTGCAGTCCCTGACACGGAGAACGCAGGGAGAAAGCACATAAAACCTTCTAAGTCCTGTGGATTCCCGTGCAGGGGGCACACCCAGAGAGCGCCTCCATCCCTCCACGCCCTGGGGTGTCACACCTGTAGAAGAGGTGCCCAGAGTGTGCCTGGAATCCACTGGGCCCCCAAGGTGGTGCTCTACAGCCCCGGGCCCTGAGAACGCACCAACGGTGCCTTGAAAATTACCACGCTCGGCAACACCACGCCTGCAGGCTCCAATCTCTACAGGAAAGCACCTGACAGCCCCTCAACACACGGGTTCATTTGCCCCACCAGAATTCACCAACGCAATGGGAAAAACCACTAGAAAGAGCTGTGCTCCAGATGAAAGAGCCAGCACCCCACCAAACATGGGCCAAAAGCCATTATCAATATCGGCGATGCGAGATGAAGACATGGAAGTGTTACCAGCAAAGGAATTGATGAAAATAATGCTAAAATTTCTCAGAGACGTGGACACAAAGCTGGAAGACTACCAGAACTGCATAATCACCGAAATACAACAAATCAAAACCAAACTGGATGCCCAAGAGAATAAAATTGAAAGCCTCATCAACAGAATAAATGCGGCAGAGGAAAGGATCTCTGAAACAGAAGACACACAAAATGAAAGTGCCCAGCGAATTAAACAGCTGGAGACAAACCTCAGCAAAACTAATAAAATGATGCAAGAGATGAAGGATTACCTTAGAAAACTGAATATTCGGATCATCGGCCTCCCTGAGGGAGTAGAAAGAGAATCTGGGATGCAAGCAGTGCTTGATGAAATTATACAGGAAAACTTCCAAAACACTTGGAACACGAATCCACCCCGCATACAGGATGGACAGAGAACTCCCAACAGACATGATCCAAAGAGATCTTCACCCAGACTCACGGTGCTCAGGTTCTACTCCAATGAAGACAAAGAAGGAATCCTGAGACAAGTACGAAGTAGAGAAAAGATCACATACAGGGGAAAACCCATCAGAATCACTGCTGACTTCTCCGAAGAGACCCTACAAGCAAGGAGAGAATGGACAAAGATCTTCCAAGTCCTGAAACAAAACAACTGTCAACCAAAAATAATCTACCCAGCAAAGATCTCATTTGTATATGAGAACGAAATCAGATACTTCAATAGCAAAGAAAAACTAGAAGAATATGTCTACACAAAACCAGCTCTGCAAAGTCTCCTTAGAAATGCACTAGTCCCGGACAAAAAGGAGGCAAATCACAAACAAAGCTGGCAAATAAGAAGGTCTCCAAACTAAAAGCTGCACAAACAAGACAACTACATAAGCAACAACACACACACAACACAATCACATGGCAGGGCAAAATTGCAAACTCTCAATTTTAACTCTCAACACAAATGGTCTAAATTCACCAATCAAAAGACAGAGATTAATAGAATGGATCATCAAACAAGACCCAACCATCTGTTGCCTACAAGAAACGCATCTAACCAGAAAGGATGCAAAGAAACTGAAAGTGAAGGGATGGAGAAAGATATTTCACGCCAATAGACGAGAAAAAAAAGCTGGGGTAGCTATCCTAATTTCAGACGAAATAGATTTCATTCTAACTAACATCAAAAGAGACAGGGAAGGCCATTTTATACTGGTGAAAGGAATGATCCATCAAGAAGCAATCACCATCATTAATGTTTATGCACCGAATCTTAATGCACCTACTTACGTAAAGCAATTACTTACAGACTTAAAGGAAGACATAGACACCCGCACAATTCTTGTAGGCGATCTCAACACACCTCTAACAACAATGGACCGGTCTACGAAACAAAAACTCAACAAAGAAACAACAGAGCTCACACAAACAATAGAACAACTAGACTTAGTAGACATATATAGAACTTTTTATCCTAAGGCCACAGACTATACATTCTTCTCAGCGGTGCATGGCACCTTCTCCAGAATCGATCACATGATAGGACATAAAGCGAATCTAAACAACTTCCAAAACATTAGTATCATACCATGTACCCTCTCAGACCACCATGGGATGAAACTGGAAATCAACAACTCAAAACTCCCCAGGAAGTATAGGCACTCTTGGAAATTGAACAATATGCTATTAAACGAACAATGGGTCAGAGAAGAAATTAAAGATGAGATCAAAAAATTCATGGAAACCAATGAAAACTCTGATACAACATTCCAAAACTTGTGGGACACCGCCAAAGCAGTGCTAAGAGGTAGATTCATTGCAATCGGAGCGCATGTCAAG
>NW_024465079.1:0-20751 GCF_017591425.1 Ochotona curzoniae | reverse complement strand
GCCCAAGAAAGACGCCAAATACAGGAACTAACCACACACCTCCAGGATCTGGAAAAACAGCAGCAGAAGAGTCCCACGCACAATAGGAAACAAGAAATCATCAAAACAAGGGAGGAGATAAACCAAATAGAAATCAAAAAAACTATACATAAAATCAACAAATCAAAAAGTTGGTTTTTTGAGAAAATAAACAAAATAGACACTCCACTGGCCCGATTGACCAAAAAAAAACAAGAGAAAGTGAGAATCAATAGCATTAAAGATGAAAAAGGCAACATAACAACAGACACTGCAATCATTAAGAAAATAATTAGAAATTACTACAAAGAACTGTACTCCCACAAATTTGAGGACCACCAAGAAATAGAAAAGTTCTTGGGCTCCCACCACTTACCAAAACTCAGTCCGGAGGCAACTGCAGAATTAAATAAACCCATAACCGAGGTAGAGATTGAAACAGTCATCAAGGATCTCCCAACGAAAAAAAGCCCAGGCCCAGATGGCTTCACTACAGAATTCTACAAAACATTCCGAACAGAACTAACCCCAATCCTCTACAAGCTCTTCAAAACAATAGAGGAGAAAGCAACCCTCCCAAACTCATTCTATGAAGCCAACATCACCTTAATCCCAAAACCGGACAGAGAACCATCAGAGAAGGAAAACTACAGACCTATCTCTCTGATGAACATTGATGCTAAAATTCTCAACAAAATCCTAGCCAATAGAATTCAAAAAAATCATCAGACAGATCATTCATCCGGATCAAGTAGGATTCATCCCTGGAATGCAGGGATGGTTCAACATTCGGAAATCCATAAATGTTATAAACCATATCCAAAAACTGCAAAACAAGAACCACATAATAGTTTCAATAGATGCAGAAAAAGCTTTCGACAAAATCCAACACCTCTTCATGCTAAAAACTCTAGCCAAAGTAGGCATAGATGGGAAAATCCACAACATAATTAAAGCATTTATGAAAAACCCAACGCCAGTATCATACTGAATGGAGAAAAGCTAGAACCCTTCCCACTGAGATCTGGAACAAGACAAGGGTGCCCGCTATCACCACTGCTATTCAACATAGTCCTAGAGGTACTTGCAGAGGCCATAAGACAAGAAAAAGAAATCAAAGGCATACGTATAGGAAACGAAGAAGTCAAGCTTTCACTATATGCAGATGACATAATCCTATACATAGAAAAACCAGGAGACTCAATACAGAAACTGCTAGAACTTATACGAGAGTTTGGCAGAGTGGCAGGGTACAAAATTAATGAACGAAAATCAACAGCCATAGTGTATGCAAATAACACCAAGATGGAAGAAGATCTAACCAACAGGATACCATTCAAAATAGCAGAGAGAAGTATGAAGTATTTGGGAATAAATCTAACCAAAAGCGTAGGAGACCTATTCGAAGAAAACTACAAACTATTTAAAAAGGAAATTGAACAAGACCTCAAAAGATGGAATAACATCCCGTGCTCCTGGATAGGCAAAATCAATATCATTAAAATGTCTATACTACCACAAGCAATATACATTTTCAACGCAATTCCAATCAAATTGCCCAAAACATTCTTCACGGAACTGGATACAATGATTCAAAAGTTCATCTGGAAACACAAAAAACCACGAATAGCTAGAACCATCCTGAAAAATAAGAGGTTAGCAGGGGGAATCACAATCCCGGACCTCTGGACATACTATAGAGCAGTGGTTATCAAAACAGCCTGGTACTGGCACAAAGACAGAAAGGAAGATCAATGGAATAGAATAGAAGCACCAAAAGGGAACCCACACAAATACAGCCAATTAATCTTTGACAAAAAGACCAATGATAGCTCAAGCAAGTGGGAAGGCCTCTTTAGTAAATGTTGTTGGGACAACTGGCTGATAGCCTGTAGAAACAAAAGGATAGACCCACATCTATCACCATACACTAAGATCCAATCTACATGGATAAAAGACCTAAACCTACATCCAGAAACCTTCAAACTCTTGCAAGAAAATGTAGGAAATACACTGCAAGACCTAGGAGTAGGTTCCGACTTTCTAAGGACACCAAAAGCAATAGCAGTTGAGAACAGAATAAACAAATGGGACCTCATCAAACTAAGAAGCTTCTGTACAGCAAGGGAAACAATCAACAAAGTAAAAAAGCAACCCACAGAGTGGGAGAAGATCTTTGCACACGATATAGGCGATAGGGGGCTAATTTCCAGGATATACAAAGAACTTCAAAACAACCAAAAAACCAAAACAAACAAGCCACTCAAGAAATGGGCAAGGGAAATGGGCAAACATTTCACAAAGGAACAAGTCCAAATGGCAAACAAACATATGAAAAAATGTTCCAGCTTCCTAGCAATAAGGGAAATCCAAATTAAAACATCGATGAGGTACCACCTAACACCAGTAAGATTGGCCCACATAAACAAGAACACCAACGACGCTTGCTGGCGAGGATGCGGGGAAAAGGGAACCCTACTCCACTGCTGGTGGAGCTGCAAATTGGTACAGCCTTTATGGAAATCAGTCTGGAGAACACTCAAACAACTCGGAATCTGCATGCCATATGACCCAGCAATAGCACTCCTAGGAATATATCCAAAACACCTGTTTTACGACAAACCAACATGCATCCCTATGTTCATTGCAGCACAATCAGTAATTGCAAAAACATGGAAGCAACCGAAATGCCCATCAATAGAAGATTGGATAAGAAAGCTTTGGTTCATCTACTCCATGGAATACTACTCAGCTATTAAAAAAAACAAAATGCAGTTCTTTGTGGCTAAATGGGCACAACTGGAAACTATAATGCTAAGGGAAATGAGCGAATCCCAAAAGATTAGATACCACATGTTTGCCTTGATTTAACCTGTAATTTATTGTTTGGTTGTTTGTTATTTTTTGAATGTGTCATTGATGCTGTCTCAACCCAGATGTTTCGAAGAATGGAACTTGCATTATTTTTAACATATTGTTTACCCAATACTATGTCAATTAATTCCATAATGTTGTATATTGATACTGAGGCCTTGTTGGGGCTTTTAACCGACCTGATCTTTACTCTGTTAGACCTATCTTCAGACCATAGAAGGTCTCCCCAGGAGGCCACTGAACTTATCTGGACAATAAGACGCTGAAATTTATGCTAGGCATGTGTTTGCAAGCAATGAATCTCAACTGAACTTGAACTATGGTTATGCAGCAAGGTGGAGGAATCCACCATGGGGGGAGGGATATGGGGAGGGGTGGGGGTAATCCCCAGCGCCTATAAAACTGTACTACATAATACAGTGTAAGCAACAATAAAAAAAAAAGGAAAAAAAAAAGAAAATAGGCAAAGAATATGAGCAGATATTTTTCTAAGAAGAAAATTCAAATGGGTAACAGAATGGATAAATGTTCAAGCTCCCAACAAATAAGGGAAATACAAATAAAAACCACACTGAAATTTCACTCCATCTCTATGAGAATGGACTACATACCGAAAGCTACAAACAACACCTGCTGTTTAAGATGTGGGGCAAAAGGCACCCTGGTCCACTTCTGGAGGGACAGTAGAGTGGTGCTGCCACTAAGGAAATTGGTGTGAATACTCAGACAACTGAAAATTCAACTCCCATATGACCCAGAAATCCCACTCCTGGGAATATATTCAAATGAGCTTATACATTCACACAAAAAAGCACCCAGAACTTGTATATTCGTTGCAGCACAATCAACATGCCAACAACCTAGATACTGTTAACCATTTGAATTTGAATTTGCTCCTTTAAAAACTCTGCTCAGGGTCCAGCGTGGTGGCACAGTGGTTAAGGTCCTCGCCTTGCATGCCCGGGATCCCATATGGGGGCCGGTTCTAATACCGGCAGCCCCGCTTCCCATCCAGCTCCCTGCTTGTGGCCCAGGAAAGCAGTCAAGGACAGCCCAAAGCTTTGGGACCCTGCACCCATGTTGGAGACCTGGAAGAGGCTCCTGGCTTCGGATTGGCTCAGCTCCAGCCGTTGCGGCTGCCTGGGAGTGAATCATCAGACGGAAGATCTTCCTCTCTGTCTCTCCTCTCTGTATGTTTGCCTTTCCAATAAAAAAATAAAATAAATCTTAAAAAAAAAAACTGCTCAGACAAGATTGGGTGCATTCAGGGTGGTATGCCCATCAACAAAAGACTGGATAAGAAAGCTATCCTTCATATACTCCATGGAATACTACTCAGCTGTCAAAAAAAAAAAAGAAAGAAAAGAAAAGAAAAAGAAAAAAAAGAAATGCAGTTCTTTGTGGCCAAATGGGCCCAACTGGAATCCATTATGCTAAGAGAAATGGACCAATCCCCAAAGGTTAAATACCACATGTTTGCCTTAATTTGAGATGAAATGATGTCATTCTGGAAAATAGTACCTGTATATTGTAATATTATTGCAATCTCAAACAGTCTGTTTCTAAAGCAATAAGGTAATGTGATGTAATCTATAAATCAACAATTAATGTGAGTCAGACTGCTTATGATCTACATCAAAGAACTGTAAAACCTAAAACACTCTTAATACCCTATGTTATACCTTAATGGGGAGGGAGTGCAGAGAAATCTTCCATCTCCCTAAAAAATGTGAGGATGACGTGAAATATAACCTATCAGGATCTGATCTGGTAACTCAGACAACAGACTCCAGTCGGCATCAGACAATAGTAAAGCTACAAAGGCATAAGGGGGGAATTGGGAGTGATTCTGACAGGAGGTCGTGCGCATGGTATTGGGGATTTCTCTGCACACCCCTCTTGAAAAAGTTCTGCATCTTGGTCAGTGGTCATCACTTTTCATTAGGGAGAGATTACAGAAAATCTGATGAATAATAGTTCCTTGACTAGTTCTGATACATTCAAATACTTATTTTCTAATATTATTAGATAGATAGACAAAAAAAAAAAAGGAAAGCTTAGAATCAGACAGGAAATGGTCAGCGGAGATTCACTCATACCTCACTAGGTGGGACACAAAGATCAGTTACTCCTCCCTGGGGTATTGAGGATTTCTCTGCACACCTCTCCTGAAAATGTTCTGCACCTAAACTGTTGACACATGTCTTGTTAAGACTTACAACCCAGTTCAGACCACCCAAAAAACAACCAGGTTTGGCAAAATCATGCTTCAACACTATAAACAGCTAAATACTAAAATAAAAATAGACAAGACAGCTGAATAGTAATCTATAGCCATTTTATGGTGTATAGAACTCGTTGTATATAAGCCAAAATTGAAGTGTTTATGAAAAAGTCACAGGATGTGGTTAGGAACCTGCATTTTTCTATTAACATATTGGTTAATACCATGTCAATTAATACCATAACGTTTTAAAGTGTTACTGATGTTTTGTTGGGGGCTTTTAATTGATTGGGATGATACTCTGCCAGCTCTACCTTCAGACCAGAGATGGTCTCTCCAAGAAACTGTTGAACTTTCCAGGACAATAAGATGCTGGACTTTATGCTTGGTAAATACTTCCAATGAAAGAATCTCAACCCAATTTGAACTGTCATAATGCAACAAGGCGGAGGAATCTACCATGGGGAGGGGGAGAGGAACGGGTTTTGGGGAGGGGAGGGGGCAATACCAGTGCCTATAACACTGTGTCACATAATGCAATGCAATTAATAAAAAAAAAAAAACTGTCTGCTCATATTGGAAGAAATAAATTACTTTGGTAAAGTTTCATGATATAAAATTAACACAAAAATCAGTAGCCTTTGCATATACACACAGTCCCATGGCTGAGAAAAAACTTATATGATCAGTCTCTTTCACAATAACTGAAAATATTAAGTGCATTGGAATAAATTTGTCGAAGCATGTGAGGGACATCTATGATGAAAGCTAAAATGTATTATGAAGAGAGAATTTAACACACCAAACCATGGAAAGGTTTTCCATGTTTATGGATTGGTTTGTTTAATGTCAACAAAATGTCTATTTTACAGAAAGCAATCTGCAGATTTAATGCATCCTATCAAAATAATGATGATATTCTCTCCCACTGCAAGATCTTGCAAACACGAGTGGGTCCATGAGCAGCCCAACTTAGACCAATCCCTGTCCCACAGAAATAGTGGCCTCTCCTGGCTGGCTTTCACCCATTCTGGTTCTTGCTGTTGGGTGCTACATCCCAACTAAGCCTGGTCCACTCAGACACTGCTCACACATGGCTCAGCAGGGACAGAGACATAGCCTGGCCAGTCCTATATCCACTCTGGTGCTTATAAGCACCAGGGCATTCTGGAGTCTAGGCTTGTCTGGCACATCCTACATACACCTAGCCCATATACATGCCGAGGGACCCTGCAGCCATATACAGACAAGTCTACAGCCCCACACTTGCCTTCTTGTACACCAATGGGAATCATAACCAACCAGGGCATCTCCTGTGCTCCCCAATCAGACTTGTTCCAATCCGTAGATCTCGCATGTGACAGTGGCTGCTCTGATCCAGCCTGGAATACCTCCTCATCTGTTTTAGCCTTTGCCTTAGAAGCTTCAGTCTGGCCAGACATAGTCAACCTCCAGTCCTTACTGTTGCTGGCAGGTGCTGCAATCTTATCCTGACTCAGTCTGCTTCTATCTTTAATATTTAAGAGGTATGATTGTGGTGAGGTAGGCAGTTAGTTCAGGGTGATGAGCCTGGAAGTCCCTTCCCTCTACCACCTAGGTGTTTCCTCCTGCCCACCTGTGACACTCACCTATCATTGGTTGGGGGGTGGTGGTATTGCATTGTTCTGTAAATACTCCCCTCACAAGTCCTTATAAAGGCTCATGAGAAGGAGGGGCTTGTTCTTGGTCATCTGCTCCCATTGCTTTGGTGCTCTGACTCTTGGCCTCCCCTGCACCTTGAGGGACAGATATCCCCTGAGTATGGCCTCTGTGGATCTATATTCCTCATCCTCTGTTTACTGCTTGAGTGGGACAATAAAGATAGCAATGGTAAGATATTTTGTATTTCTATTTTGTATACTGTCCTGAGAGATAGAATGAAGGCTGGGTCAGGCCGGGTCAAGACAGAATACCAGCAAGTCCACACTAGGGCCAGCCCCGAGAGCTCATAGACTGGTATAGGCTGTAGCCTTCACCAGTGTGAGCTGGAATTGGTGGGTCAGGTCAAGTCAGGTTACAGCACCCACTGACAAATGCTGAGGTGAGGCAGGCTGTGCCAGACTTGGACAAATCACTAGGCTAGCACATGTGAAACCCGGGGAGTTGTGGGGATAGACCTAATGGGGGTGCTTCAGTGCCCCACCCCTGGGTCATATTCCCACTGGTGAGTATGAGAGCTGAGACAGGGGGAAGATCAGTTTGGGCAGAGCTAAAACGTCTGATGACATACATGTGAGCTGGATCAGGAAAAAGCCAGGCTAGGCTGACTGTGCCTTCTGGTATATATATAAGCCAAAATGGGTGTGGATGAGTTGGGCTTTGCCACAGTATCAGCTGGCAGATGCTGAATCAGGGGAGGGAGCAAATTCTGTCAGGCACAGGCATGTCTAGCAGAGGGTGGCACCTGCTGGCACCAGGTGACAGTGAACATGGAGCCCTGCCTTATGTTGGTTGGGATAAACTGAGCTTCAATCCCCTTTGGCATGTATGAGAGCCAGATGAGATACGGGACAGATGGGACCATTCAACTATACATACTGGCAAGCAGGGAATCAGGGTAGGGGGCAGGTCTGATGAGGGTTATGGGGAGGTGCTCCAACTAGGCTGCAGCTCCTACTGGTTTATGTGAAGGCCAAATATGTGGTGGGCAAAATTGGGTTGGGTTGCAACACCCTTTTGTTTGTCCAAACACAGGTCTGAAAACAGAACTGATCCAGCAATTGCAACTACCAGTGTGTATGTAGGCTAATTTGAGTGATGGACTATGCCAGAGACTCTATTGGCAAACACACACAAAATTCAGGTCTGGGATGGCCTCAGACTAGGTTTCTTTGGTGATTACATACCAACTGAACCATTGGACTCAGAACCGCAATCATGGACAGAATCGTAGGTTCCATGGTCTGAGTATAGAGTGCATATGTCAGAGCTGGGCCTCCTCAATGGCTTAGATGGAGCAGTGGACAGCATATCCAAATGTACTTACTGGATATGACAGTACATTGGAGCCTATAAAGGATCCATTGCAGAGGATGGAGGACAGAATAAAATGATAAACTACTGCTACCAAGTGTTGGCAGCGAATATCTGGGCAGATGGAGACTCTAAGGTAGACCCTAGCAGCCGTTGAATTCTGGAGAGATTTCATCACAATTGGAGTGGTGGAATCAGCAGCAATTCAGCATTACTGAACAATCTAAATTTCTCGAGAACTTCATGGCATTGTACATTTCTTTTTTCATCCTGTTGTTGATTTTGTATTGTGGCTTTTTCATTTAAGGAAATGTATGGTAACTGTGTAATGGATATTATCATATCCAGATTCTGGGATACAATGCACTATGTATCTCTATTTCCAGATCAAAGATGGACATCCAATGAAACTTTTAACCATATCTTGACAAAAGGAATCTGGACTCTCTGCCATTGCCCATGCCTGTAATGATGGATATATGACTGTTTATGAAGCGATATAATATAGTAATAATATAAGTTAACTCAGTGGAGGGGAGGAGGCTTTGGGTGGTGGTATGAGAAATACCTAGGACTATTGCAGTGTATCATAAAATGTAATAATAATAAAATTGTAAAAAAAATGCTAACACAATAACAGTAAGTCCATTAGATAGCCTTAAATATCAAGTGAGATTGTCATATATCCTGGCATCCTTGAATATCCATCCCAGAAAAATAAAATTAAATAGGAAAAATTATAAAAATAATTTTTAGCATATGCATTAATTTCTTCACATCTGAAAGTGAATATTTTACTTCATTCAAATTAAGATTTTCTCCTTGTTCCTCGTTATGTCATTCTGAGTTTCCTGTGCTCAGGGACAACTGTACCAGTACTAGTGAGAGCAGGTGTCAATGAAGGATAGTAAGCAACTCTGCAGTGTGTGCCTGGCAGGGCAAACCTGGCATGCCTGCTTCCACAGCAGTCACCGTCTCAGACTAGCAACATTCATATTAAACTGTAAAGGATGGACCTATCACAGCTCAGATATGTAACTATTTCAGAATAGATCATAGAGGATGCTTGAAAGATGCACCAGAATGGACCCAAGTCTGACAGGTTGTATGCTTCTAAAGAATAAAAATGCCATTGCTTTAAAATAATGTCTTGGATTTATCAAGAGGATCGAAGAACATAGTAGTCCTAATTGGGTTAAAGATTCACATTTAGACAAGACAAAGATGTGGTTGGTGGATATAAATGGCAGAATGTAGCTTCTTTAGTTGTGAGTGTGTGAAATAATGGATGGAGGGAAACTGACAGAGGAGACTGAGGGAGAGATGGTACAGCACAGAATAGAGGGTATGACATCTACAATATATTATCTTGACTTTGATCCTCTGTGCTTCTGAAATCAATGGTACTCTTTCTGTCTTCCAGAAATGAACTTGTCCCGGAGTATAACAAAGTGGAGGAATGCATGTACCAATGCAGGTGCTCTGGCTCAGGGATGTGCCCCCTATTTTTTTTTTCCTGAGTTGGATTAATTGAAGGGACAGTTTCCTGATTTCCAGGAGCTGCGTTGTTTTCCTAAGATGATGACATCATGATAGAACCAATGGGCATACAGCTACAAGTCTCCTGGAGCAGAGGGGGATTGCTTGAGAAATAAGCTGTGGCTTGCACTTGCCCTGAAGTCAAGCTTATTGTTTTCTTCTGTCTGTTGACAAGGACTGAGAGCAGATGACCTGCCCAGGCAGGCCTCCTTGGAGAATTGAGGCCACAGGTGAGGAGAGTTGAACCCAGCTGCTCTCCTCCATTTTCTCCTAGGAACCAGGGAAGTTCACTTATTCCCTGGAGTAGCTGTTATTCTAAGGATGCCAAGGCCAGGGTTGTCCTGTTTCTGCAGGTGAAATGACAGCTATGGGACTGGAGGTGAGACAAACTGGTGCCATTCCTTCGCTATAACTGCATCTTGAGGACTTATCTCAAAACGGATTCACACCAGATGCTTGGCTGGGTGAGTGTCTTTCTCTTTGTCTCACAGAGAAATTTTCAAGTGCAGATGTGTCTTGGAATGATGAAGGATAATTTTCAGGAAAATTCTCTGCTCATGATACCAATATTGAATTGATGAGATGATCAATTTTATAAATTGTGTAAGTACGTATGGGAAGAGTTTCAAAAAAGTATAATGGTGTTTTGTTTTTGTTTTTTACAATCTTGGAGTTGCATTCAGTTTTACTCATTCTAATATATTTTCAATTTAACTTATATGTGCCAATTTAGTTTTAGCTAATGAGAGGGACCAAATCTAAACTAATTAGATATGCTTTGGTGATATTCATTTTGTTCTGCAATGTTTGGAATTAATTTAATATATTTCAGAAAATGTTAGCAGTCTTTTACCTCAAGAATATATCAAGCATGTAAGTGATTTTAATCCTAAATGATAGAGTTTTTAATGGGTTACCATGAGAAAGTTTCTAATTCACTTGTTGATAACATAATTTTCTTACCATAAAATTACTATAAATATTGTCTTCTATTATTATGAAATTAGTTTAGACAACATACATGAAAGTAAGCAGCAAAAGATCAAGTAATTTTTTGAAAGACTATATGACTTCCTATTTTATAACAAAATTATTTACAGATAGAAGGAGAAAAAGAGAGATATACATTTCCTGAATCAATCCCCGAATGGGTACAATGGCTGGAGCTGAGATGATCCAAAGCTACAAGCCAGGAGCCTGCAGCTTCTTATGGGTCTCCCAAGTGGTAGTAGGGTCCCAAGGCTTTGGTCCTTGCTCTGCTGCTTTCCCAGGTCATAAACGTGGAGCTGGGTGGGAAGTATAGCAGCTGTGACATGAACTGGCATTAATATGTGATGTCTGCACTTGAGGGTAGAGGCTTAGGCAGTTAGGTCATCACATTAGCCCCTCAAATGCTTTCTTTAAATAGATTTAATTTTAATATTTAGTTTTTAAAATTAACATTATGTTGAGTGAATTAAGCCAATTCCATAAGGGCAAATATCATATGTTCTCTCTGCAATAAGGCAATCTTCATGTTCAATATAGAATCAACAGCCTTTTCAACAGTTTTTCCTACTTCTCATGGGCTGTGATATTTTTATTTTTATTCTTTCTTTTTTTAAAGATTTATTTTTATTATTATTTTTATTTTTTATTGGAAAGGCGGATATACAGAGAGGAGAGACAGAGAGGAAGATCTTCCGTCCTATGATTCACTCCCCAAGTGAGCACAACGGCCTATACTATGCCGATCCAAAGCCAGGAGCCTCTTCCGGGTCTCCCACGCGGGTGCAGGGTCCCACAGCTTTGGGCTGTCCTCGACTGCTTTCCCGGGCCACAGGCAGGGAGCTGGAAGGGAAGCGGGGCTGCTGGGATAGAACCGGCGCCCATGTGGGATTCCGGGCGTGCAAGGCGAGGACCTTAACCACTGCACCACTGCGCCGGGCCCTATTTTTATTTCTTAAAAATGCTTTTTATTTTCTTATTAAATTCCTCACCTATACATAGGACATACAGTAGTGTTATTTTCCTCAAACAGGTTTTGACTTTCTTTTTCATTTTTTTCAGTGACACATTGATCAACAGCATGCTATTTGAGTTTGTGTGGTACATTTCCTAGTTTTCTTCCTATTGTTGACTTTGTTTTATAGGTTTCATTTAAGGTGATGCATAGTGACAGTGCAATAGGGACTATCATAACCAAATGTGAAGAGGGAATGCAATATTTATCTCTCTTTCCAAACCTCAGACTCTCAATGAACCTGCTAAATATATATTGACAATAGAACAATAAACTCTGCCATTGTCAAGACCCGCAATATCAGGATGAACTTAAATATCAGAATGATATGGAGGACTTGTGGGGGGGATTTGAGAAAAGGGGAAAGGAAATCCTGACCCTTTGAAAATGTGTCATACAATATTAAAGTAGCAAAATTAAAATGAATAAACTTGTAGTGCTGATTGGAATGTTGAAATTTTGCAGAAGTGAGAGAAATAATTTATAACACATGATGAGAATTATACGCATGATGGGAAGTGATCACATCAATATTCTTCATTTCCTACACATGATTCAATTTGCATTTCATCTTTAAATTATTTATGTTATTCAATTTTCTGTTCAATTTAAATTTAGCAGCAAGAATTTCACAACTTGCCAAAGTGTATTGTCTAATTTGAGACACAGTGGAATTCTAGTGCTTAAGAATATTTGAAGTGGAATAGAAATAGGAAGCAAACATGATATTGTTATGGATAACAATAGCAAACTGACACGGAGTACACATTTTGGCTGCATAGGCTTAGCTCTATTGATGTTTTAAAAATATTACCAAATACAAGGTTTTAAAATATTGATTTTAACATTCCTGCATTTATGGCCTAAGGAGGGTGGAATTCAGGCACCATGGACACAGGGGTTTCTCTAGAAAATAGGGAACATCGTGTTTTGTTCTATGAATTTTTCCATGAACTCAATATTTGGCAGGATTGCTAGGGCTGTCACATCCTTCTTGGAGCGATGTGCAGGTGATTAGCCCTTGAAACATGATTTTATCCCTCCTGGTGCTTATTTGATTATAATGCATTTAAAATGCGATTTGAGAGCTTTTCTGAGAGAGTGTTTGGGTTTCCTCAGATCCACAGTTTATGTTTGTCCCGCTGTAGTTTTTGTCTCTGCCATCTCTAATGGTAATTGTCTTAGTTCATATTTTTCTCAAAGGACTTGGCAATTAAATTTTGAGATTATGAAACTTTGTTTTATTGAAAGAATAAGTGACACATTAAAGTAATTTGTTTCTAATGAATGCTCACTTATTTTTTGCTCTTGAATTTGTAAATTTTATTAAAGAAATCCTTGTGTGGTTCTAATCATAGTGAAAAAGATGTTTATCTGACGATTCTGCCAGTTGATTCAATTCCATCAATAAACACTTTCAAGCTAGTACCATGCATCTCTTCATCAGAATTTTTTTAAAGAATTATTTATTTTTATTGGAAAGTGAGATATTCAGAGAGGTGGAGAGAAAGAGTGGAAACTCTTCTAGCCACTGGTTCACTTCCCATGTGGCTGCAATGGCCAGAGGTGAGCAAGTCCAAAGACAGGAACCTGGAACCCATAGCCTCTTCTGGGTCCCCCATGCAGCTGCAGGGTCCCAAGGCTTTGAGCCATCCATGAATGCTTTCCTAGGACACAAGCAGGGAGCTGGGAGGGAAGCAGGGGAGCCGGGACACAAACTGGCACCTAGTGCAATATGATTTGGTGAATATTATGTATCTGAAGAAATATGGCAAAACTTATGATGAAATTAATGCTGGTGCCACCACTTAAGTAAACATTTGGGAGACTTAACTATTAGGTGGAAGATTTTGTCCACTTGTGTCTCTTTTCTCTGTCTCTCTTGTCTCTCCTGCGTTTTTTTTGAAGATTTATTTGTTTTTATTGCAAAGTCAGATATACAGAGAGGAGAAGAGACAGTAAGATCTTCTAGCTGATGATTCATTCCCCAAGTGAATGCAGCAGCCAGTGCTTCACCAATCTGAAGCCAAGAGCCAAGAACTTTCTCCAAGTCTCCCTGGAGAAAGTGCATGCAGGGTCCCAAGGCTTTGGGCCTTCCTTGACTGCTTTCCTAGGCCACAAGCAGGGATCTGGTTGGGAAGTGAGGCAACCGGGATTAGAACCGGAGCCCATATGGGATCGTGGTACGTTCAAATCAAGGTGAGGACTTTTGCTGCAAGGCCACAGCACCAGGCCCACTCTCTCCTGCCTTATTTTTTTCCTTTTGAAAAATCATGTTTAAAATGTACTTACATACAAACTGCCCCTTAAATTGTTACAGACAGTTACTTACTATTGTTGCATTTATGCTGTTACACGCACATATCTAATGCAAGCCCAGAGAGTTCATCACTGATGTTTTTGCTTCCTGGCCCACTACATTTTGGTATTTTCTTCACCAAGACCTGTGATTACATAAACACCTTGGAGTTTATTATGAAAACCAGAATAAGGAGGGTGTAAATAGTCTGCACATTCTATTTCCTGATTGTTCGCTGTGACTTCACCTCAGCCCTAGACACCCCAGCTTGTTACTTCATGCATTGAGAACTGAGTTGTATATTCAGATTTTTGAAAGTGTATGTTCAAGGAAGAACAAAATTCCTATTTACAATGTGATTAACATAGGTCACCATGCCCAAACTTTTACTGTCATTTCTTTCAGGTAAATAAGTATTTATTAAAAATTCACTAATAGTTCTATTATGCCATCACCAGATTACTCACATCAAAATATAGGATAAAAAAATTAGCATTGAAGTTCAAAGAAATAATAAATGAAAGTTTGAGGGTTACCCATATGACATACGTAGACAGCAATTAGATGAGGATAAGGCATGTTTCAAGAAACGTCATGTAAAAGCTTTACATCACTTGTCAATGTTCACTCAGTTACCAGGGTTGTTTTTCTCACTCAATTGTATGTGAAGTTCAGCCTCATGGGAAAATGAGGACATTTGCTAATGTGTAGGAGCAAATCTGTTTCAGGTATGGTGAACAATTAAAGAATGAGGGACATGAATTAGGGGTAATCCTCCCAATATTTCAGTGGTAGAAGAATAAAGTACTGAAATTCTTATCCAGTATCCTTTTGTAATTGTATTATTTTACTACATAGCTAATAATGCATGAATTAGGCCAATACAAGCCTATATATAAGTAAGAAAAACAATTGCACAGATGTGTGCCATGCTTAGATATATTATTGAAATGCAATACGATCCTTCAGATATGGAAATAGTTAATCACTTTGTTAAATTTGTCCTGAATCCATATGTGATGAGGGTGAACATATATGTTTATGGAGCAATCAGTTATCAGTTCTGAGACGCAAGACGTTTTGCTTTACCAGATAATCCTTTCAGAAAGTTGACTAACCATTCAATCAAATATGCAATGTATCCTTTGCTTATTCATGCATGTCATGTAGTTGTAGAGGAATACTATTCTTTTGAAATTCATTCCTGAGTGTGACTTATTTAAAATTAATATGTGTGTTCAGAGTACATAAAAAATTTTAGATAGAAAAAGAAAAGTAAGATCATTTTGTTGTTGAGCTTTTGATATGGCAAATTAGAAGCACAAAAAAGAGATTAAACATTAATATAATGATAAAAACATTTGCTATAGAAAAGTAGTGGAGAAATTTTAAATTCAGAAGTTCCTAAATATTCAGAATTCATTATAATAAGTGGGTAAAATAAAAATGATGATTTGTGGCGGTTTTCATAAAAAAGAAAAGATCATATATAATATAAGGTATGTCTTTTGTTTTATAGGTATGTAAAAGTTTTCCAGTATGCTGATATGTACAAAAATATCCAATTATGTTATTATTAAAAAATGTGTATTTTATTCAAGCTGGCATAGGAATCTTAGCCAATGCCTTCTTCCTCCTCTTGCACAGCTTCACAATCCAACAGGTCCATAGGCTTAGGCCGACTGATATAACCACCTGTCACCTGGCCTTTGTCCACTTAGTGATGCTACTTACTACACTGGATATTTTATCTGAAGACATGTTCCAATTGTGGAATTTTCCAAATGAATTGAAGTGTAAGCTTTTGTTCTACTTGAGTAGGGTGATGAGGGGTCTGTCCATCTCCACCACCTGCCTCCTGAGCATCATTCAGGTCATCACCATCAGTCCAAGCTCCTTCTGCTTGTCAAGATTTAAGCATAAGCTCACAAGTTATATTGTTTTTGCTTTCTTCTGCATTTGGTCCCTCAATCTGTATACCAATAGCTATGTGATCAGCTACACTGTAGCTCATTCCAACAGGACCAATCTACTCAATGTCAGTAGGTACTGCTCAGTTTCCTCAATGAACTCCATCATCATGGCACTAGTTCTCACACTGGGATTGTCCCAGAGTGGCTTCTTTGTAGGGCTCATGCTGCTCTCCAGCATGTACACGGTAGTTTGCCTATGTAGCCATCAGAGGAAGTCTGAGTACCTTCATAGCATGAGCATTTCCCCAAGAATCTCTCCGATAAAAAGAGTCACCCGTACTGTCCTAGTGCTGGTGAGTTTCTTTGTGGTTATGTACTGTTTGGATATCATCATTTCATCCTTCTCAACCAGACTGTGGAGATATGAACCTGTGGTCTTGGATATCCAGAGACTGGTGGGAAATGTCTATGCCACTGTCAGTCCTTTGGTGCTCATTAGTTCTGATAAAAGACTAATTGACCATCTGCATACTGTGATCGATATGGCAACAATCTTAAAATAATGACTGGTCTTAAAATGTAATTTTTGTATCCAGTTATTAATAAAATTATAAGATTTTAATGTAGTATAAACATATACCATTTGTAATTTATCTTAATATTTTTATAATTTAAGACTTTTGATGTCTATATGCCTCTAATAATTCAGTTCTCCATGTATTGAAATTCCTGCCCCTTATATTGTCCTAATACCATAAAGAAAAGCATTTTTTGATTGTGCTCTTATGAACCTCCTTTTGATAATTAATGCTTAGATCTCTGTACTTCACAAAGTAACTAAATCTTAAGTCTGTATATATTAATTGCATATTTGTTAACTATATATGCATATTATATGTATGTATATAATTTTAGAATTTATTAATCAAATTATGAAATAAATTTTCATGTATCTATCATGACAGATTATTGACTAGATGAAGCAGTGAGGTGAAAGGGTCGTTTTTTTTTGTAGAACAAATTATCCATTTGAAAATCCATCCTCTAAGAGATACAGAAAAATTCTTTATTTCTTAAGAGAAACTATGCTTGGAAAATAGGGAAATATGCAAAATGAATGCTTTAGCTCTATGATCAAGGCAAAGCTAGAATCTAAGTCATGCAGACAGTCTGTACCTTAAGTATGTTGTGATGATATTTACCTTGGTTCTGTATCTCCCCAGTTCCCCTGGCTTCAGTTTCTTCAGGGGAAGAGATTAACAAACTCTAGTGAAGACCCACCCTTAAAATTGTTGATCATTGTTTCTAAATATTATGAGAAGGTGTGAAAGATTGTTAAATAAATGTGCCCCAAATTCACCTATTCTTCCACAGTGAATAAACAAAATATCAACTAGAAATTTAGATTTTGGAGGATACACTCAAGAAAGAAAACTGGAACCCAACAAAGGAATATGGGAGGGCCCGGCGCGGTGGCGCAAGCGGTTAAAGGTCCTCGCCTTGCACGCCCGGGATCCCATATGGGCGCCGGTTCTAATCCCGGCAGCCCCACTTCCCTTCCAGCTCCCTGCCTGTGGCCTGGGAAAGCAGTCGAGGACGGCCCAAAGCTTTGGGACCCTGCACCCGCGTGGGAGACCCGGAAGAGGCTCCTGGCTTTGGATCGGCATAGTATAGGCCCGTTGCGCTCACTTGGGGAGTGAATCATCGGACGGAAGATCTTCCTCTCTGTCTCTCCTCTCTGTATATCCGCCTTTCCAATGAAAAAAATAATAAAAAAATAAATCTTTAAAAAAAAAAAAAGGAATATGGGAAACCATGCAAATTATGACGTTCTGGGATGGTAGTTTGAAGATAGAACAAAAGCCAAGTCAAACTGCAACCCAGATCTATTGTGTGGGGCATCCAAATTTCAGGCGATTAGGTGAAAAGAACCTCAACCAAGCACCTATGCATAAACAACATGCATTGGCAACCCTAGGTTCAAAAGGAATCCACAGTGGTCACTAGGAGCCCAGTAAAGCCAGAAATTTGGACCCTTTTTCTCCTCCTTAACACGTCACTTTTTCCTTGTTGTTATGGCCCAGGCGCACTGGGACTCATGAGTAGGCCTTCTATGACTCCCTCCCAGATTTCCTACCAAATGTGTTCAATTCAAATGCCTGGCTCATTCCAAACAGTAATTCTGCTGCAATGGTGGCAGCTTCTTAATCTGTAGTGTCTTAGGTTTGTCCACCTGTACTGTTGTCCATATTAGCACTGCTCTCATGACATCAGTTCTTCATTTGGTAGCTGAAAAGTTGTGCATCTAGCAAGCTCTGAGAACCATCACCATCACCATGGCTCCTGTTCTTCTAGGGAAATTTGGAGTTCTGTGAATATCTGAGTCCAGAACTTGGATCCCTGAAAGAATGATTACAAGGATGATCAAAGAATATGAGCATTAATTTGTAGAAAATCCTGGGAAACAATGCCTAATATGAATAATAAACTAATGAGATGGAGAGATCTTGAAAAAACATGAAGAAATAATGGAAAATCTCATTAAATGAATTACAAGATACATTTTAAAGCTTAAACAGATCGGACCAAGCAGAGGAAAAAAATACATGACTTTGAATGTGAAGTATTCCATTCACACAAACAAAAGAATAAAGACAGATTTCAGATTTTTGAGGACACCATAAAATGAAGAAATATGCAGTTATTTTGCATCCTTGAAGTAGAAGACAGAAGTATGTTCGCTGTCTTGCAGTGATGGATTTGGTGGACAATGCCGATAATAACATGCAGGGACTATTGATGGATGGTCAATAGCTGAAATTATTAGCATTATCAGATTTTTATAAAATGTTGTCACATATGTATCAGGCAAGGGGGCTTGAGCCATTTACATTTCAACTGCAAGAGACAACACAGCAATACACAACTTGTTCCTCTAACAGCTTTTTTCCCCTAGGTCTGTTAACCTATGGATTAGGGCATTTCCTGCCTATTCATTCCTGTATTCACTGCTCCTGGGGACCTCCCATAGGATCGCAATTAGCTTTGGTTTTACACTGACAAGCATTCAGGGTTTCCTCCCACAGAAGTTAAGACGGTGGAATAGAAAACTTGAGTTCAAATATTTGAAAACTGAAGAAAAATATTAACATCCGTAAGGGACCTGTATTAAATAACCAGAAGAAATCCTCAAGTCCACACATTGTACTCCAGTATTTTAAAAACACATAGAGAACTCCAAAATTTTCAATAGAAAAACACCAAATCACAATTGAAGAGCTCTTGTTAGCATAGCTGTGAATTTTTCAGCACACATTAGACAGTTTAGAGTAACTGACATTCATTGTAAATTCAGAAACAGAAAAAATAAAACCCACCAACACTGTACCCAGTGAAGCAAAGTTCATAAAATCATAGAAGAAATGGATGATTCCCAACGTAAGCACAAAGAAATTTATCACTGTCACATAAGCCTTAAAGGAGATACGAGAGACAGTTTAAACATAGAGGAAAAAAAAACATGTCTGATGGGCACAAACACAAATATTTTTAGTATAGTTTTGTAGTTTCTCAGGAGATCAACTCTAAGAGTGCAACAGAAGGATTGTCCACCATGGTTAAGTGGGGTTATTCCAAATGATCGAGGGTGATTCAAGATACACACTCAATGGGCCAGGCATGAAGGCTCAGTGACTTTGTCCTTGCTTGCAGCATCCTTTAAGTGCACCATTTCATGTCCTGACTGTTCCACTTCCAATCCCTGCTTGGGGCCTTGAAAAGCAGTAGAGGATGACCCAAAACCTTGGGAGTCCCAGAAGAGGCTCCTGGCTGCTGTTTTCAGACTGACTTAGCTTCCAGCATTTTTGGCCACTTAAGGGAGTGAAACAGGGCTTGGGAGATTTTTCTGTATCGTTTCTGTGTAAATCTGCATTTCCAACTAAATAACAAAAATAAAATAAATTTTAAAAAGCATCCATAGTCAGTAAATATAAAACATCAACAAAATGAATACTAATAATTAGATTATCATCCCAATAGTTGTAGAAAAGAAACATGATGAAATCCATCACCCATTCCTGCTGAAAATCCTCATAATGAAAGCTGAAAAATCCTATGATAAAACTTTAGCAAACATTGTGCTGAATAGGGAAAAAGCTGAAATGATTCCCACTTAATTATGGAAGCTGACAGAATGCACTTTCTTTCTTTTGATTATTCAACACAGTAGTTTTAGTCAAAGACATAGGCAAGAGAAAAATGCAAATAGATTACAAACATGGAAGGAAACAGTAAAATTACTCCTGTTTTAAAGTGACATGATACTATTCATTAATAAAAACCCTAATGACTCTACCGAAAATTCTTAGATTAAATGTATGAGTCCGATGACTGTATCAGGATACAAATCAACCCACAAAAAATTCATAAGTGCTTGTATACACAAAATGTATAACATGAATTTTCAAAGGAAGAAGTTTCAAATAGGTTGTTTTCTTAATTAGTTAGATTCACTAACTCCCCATCAGAATACCAATGATCCTCTTTGCAGAACTCCAAAAGAAAAATACACTAAAATTTTTAGGAAAGGACAGAATGTCAAAATACCCCAGTAGCCAAAGCAATTTTAATGAAAATAATATCTGAAAGCATCAAAATAACTGATTTCAAGACATTTGCAAAATATTTTAATAAAAGCAACATAAAACCAGAGACATACATCAATGGTTTAGATAGAAATCCCACTAATCAATCAATACATGCGTATTTACCTTATTCCCATCAAAGATCCACAGAATATGAACTGAGGAAAAAACAAACAAATAAAAAACAAAAAACTACCTTTAGTAACCTGCTAGATACCAGTATGATG
>NW_024465078.1:0-69447 GCF_017591425.1 Ochotona curzoniae | reverse complement strand
AGGCCGAGGACTCGTTCACTGCCTTGGGGAAGTGTCTTTGGCGTGAGTCCCCCACATTGGGTCCGACCCGGCAGGGGCATCCCCCACAGTCGCCACACTGCAGGGAGCGTCAGTTGCCCCTGAGCCCAAAGACCGAACTTCTCCCAAACTCCCCCAGCCGCATGGTCTTAGCGGCAGGGCGGAGCTAGGAATTTCCACCCAGTTCCCAAGTACCCTCATGGCGGACTTACCCTGAGGGAAGAGCTCTCTTGGGTCCTGGGGGAGGCCGAGGACTCGTTCACTGCCTTGCGGCAGTGTCTTTGGCGTGAGTCCCCCGCATTGGGTCCCACCCGGCAGGGGCACCCCCCCACAGTCGCCACACTGCAGGGAGTGTCAGTTGCCCCTGAGCCCAAGGACCGAACTCCTAGCCCTGTTTGAAAATTGGAATCCTAGTCCTCAGAAGTGACTAACAGGGCATATCCTTCCATGGCCTAAACTCCTAAAATATCTCTCCTACACTTAGGTTGGTTTGTGGTTTTGAAATCAAGTAGCAGAGTTTAATAACTCACAGGATCTGATATGGTGTAATGTAACATGGTTTGAGGACTAGACTAAAATAGTTATCACTATGAATCATGTTGCCTATGTAAGCATTTGGTGTTATTTCATAGCCAATTAACATTATACCTCTCCTAGAGACACACGATATACATTAATAGAAGGCATAAAAAATGGGGAAGTAATTTCTTAAAAATGTCTTTCAGCATGGTAGGACAGATGCTCTCCCTCATACCTGGGAGTAGCATGTGTGTCACATGAGTGACTCAATGCAAGGCACTGAACAGGATGAAATAGGCAGAGAGCACAGATCATGGACAGAAACAAATGAAATCAACTGCAAGAGACCTGTCCTGCAAGGACAGTGAGACTGAGGTTCAGAGAGGACGGACCTAGACCTGAGTTTCTGAACACAGGCTGTGTGCATTCCACAGAATGCAGGGCCATCTGAGCAGAGGGAAAATGGCAAGCCCTGCTGATGGTCAAGTCGGGAGGGTCACATCTAATTCAGTACAGAATGACATGAGTGCATGATGTTGGAACAGGAAACAATGGCTTTTATTTCCAGTTACTAATCTTCTGACTGTGGTTAGAGGAAATGTGTGCTGGGAGCCTGGTCACATCTTTCGTAAACACTGGTAAAAGCTTTAAGATGGATTCCATGAACAGTTTCAGATGCCACTGGCTTGCATGAACAATGTGCCATTGGAATACACCACCGGTATCAACAGTAGAATTTAAAGGTGATAGAAACACTTAGTTGACTCTTCAAAAATTCACTCAGTAGATTTCTAGAATTATAACATGATCAAGCTTGAAGGAATTAAATTCTGCTGCACAGAATAACCAGTGAAAAAAATAACAGGAAATACAGGAAAACAGGAATAACAGGAATAACAGGAAAAAAAAACTGGAAAAACTGGATAGAAGAAAATGGGGACATCCCATGATTCTGTGGTTGTGGGAAACTCTTTATGCAGAATGAGTGGATCAGTGTCAGAAGTGAGATGTCAGAAGTTTGGGTAAATGTGTACGCCCATACACACAATATACGTGCACACACATGCATGCACACACACAGAAGCATCATTACACATAGACACAGTGGCACACACAGATCTACCATGCATAGACAGATACACACTTGAGCCCACATAACTTCCCAGGAGAGGGATTGGTATACACACTTCCACGATTCCTTCCCAGTGAAGCCCACAAGGAACAGACACTATTTCAGTCCTCTGCATCATGCCTCAGCAGCTGCGTTGAGTTGGTGCTGAAAAGGGGAAAGACATGTTGATGTTGACCACATGAGGATGGCAGAAAACGTAAGACAATGTAATCCCAGTGGACAAAAGTTTGTGGTGAAAATTTAATAGAAGGAGAGTCCGTGGAGGTCAGGATAATTAAACCATATAGCAAAGTGTGGGAAATATGCTTTGTGATTGTTTCAATCATTGGTTTAGAACATTGAACTTTCTTGGTGTGTGGTGATAGGAAAATGTGGCAGCCTGTGTCACTGGTGATATTGCGTGAAGAAATGCCTCATGGACCCCACTGCCTCTCGGTCAAGCTTAAAGCACTTGTGGGAGGCAGAAACCCACCTAACCCCTCCAAGCTAGGGCATATTGATTTAATCCTTCACTCTACCTCCACTACAAAGGCCTGCATTGACTAGAAGGGTGGAATTGCCATCTTAATGAAGCACATTGAGACTGTTGTCAGTATGCTCTGACTTTGATCTGATATACCAACACTGCAAGATAGAATACTCACTTAGGACAATGAAGCACTCCACTTCTGTTATTCTATCAAGGCATCCAGATTCAAATTGCTAAGGTGGAACTTCCATCAACTCTTACTGGGCAGGTAGCTGGCTCTGGGAATGTCACACTTTCTCCACAGATGGTGGAGGCACATGTGGCTGAAATAGTCCTGTAAATCCTCTGACTTTGGAAATACTGCACAATTTGTGGGAATTCTGACACTGTATTAGGGCAGAGGTGTGGTTGCCTTGTGGGAGATATTTGTGTCAAGTTTATGAAGTTCCCCAAGATATCTCAAACACTTCTGCGTTTAGACAGAAAAGTACACAGATCCTTCTCGTGGTTTCCAGTGTGCATGGGTGGGGTGCATAGCCAACATAATCTCATTCCTGTGCCATTGGTTTTCTTTGGTAAAGAAGGATTGTATCTGATCATGAAGGCTGATATTCTGCTAGGAAATAGATGATGCTGGAGTGAAATGAGACTGATACAATAGAATTGAAGCATTTAATATGTCAAAAATATGTTTGGAAGCTCTATCCAACTGCACAAGACAGAAAAAAATATAATGGAAGTGGAAGGCAAATCATTGAAATGTCTCAAATTACACACATGCAGAAAGAGAAAGTTAAAAAAGCTGAAAACAGTTTTTTTTTTAGATTTATTATATTCTGTCAAATGATCAAACATAAATGCTTTATTAGTCCTTTAGTTTTGGGAAAAGCCTGTGTTGCAAGAATGAGTCAAAGAAATTACGCTTTAAAAATCTCTAATTTGGAGAAATATGAGGACATTCAAGTACAAGTGACAACATGGACTAATAGATGTAACTATAAAAGATCTTCAGCATAACAAACTTTCAGTTGAAAAGAAATGCTAAAACATGCACAAGCAAAATAGCAGATTATCCTCATAGGAGCTTCAGCTAGATTTTCAGCTGATTTCTCATCAGAAATCCAATACCCCAGGCAAGATTGGAGCAATACAAGCTAAGGACAAGAAGCAAAAAGACTGTCAGTTCAGAATACTGTGTTAAACAAAGCTGTAATTTATGTATGAAAGTGACTTCCCAAAACAAACTCAAAGAATTTCTTATTATTTATCCAACCTTACAAATGACTAATAAGGACGTGCCTCATAGAAACAGAGAGGTGGTCAGCATCATTCAGGTTTGTGAAGGCAGCAAATATCCCAATAAAAGTCAAAGAAAATAAAAAACACAAACTTTAGGAATACTTATGAAAAAATGTGACCAAGCTATTATTTATCAATCACAATTTTGAGTGTAAATGGAATAATTTTTGAATTAAAAGATATCCACAATATGACTAGACCAAAAAGCAAGATCCATTAATTTTCTGCCTCCAGGAAAATCATGTTACTAAATAAGATACACACAGATTGAATGTAAAAAATGGAAAAAAATATTATATGTTAACTGAAGACAAAAACAAACAGAAGACACTATCCTAAAAGGCAGTAAAATAGATATTAAGAGAAAAATTGTTGAATTACAAAGAGGTACATCATGAAGTGAGAATGGACCAATCGACTCAACAAAAGATGTAACTATAATAAATGTGTATGTCCCCAGTGTTAGGCATCCAGGTATTCAAAACAAACATTAAAGTTTATAAGGGAGATATAGTCTCCAATATAGAAAACATGGGGGACCATATGGGCAGATCAAATGGACAAAGAATCACCTAAGATATGACAGAGCCAAACTCTACTATTCGTCAAAATGATAAAATTGATATCTATAGAACATTTCATCATGGAGAAGAATCATTTATGGAATGCAGTATGAAAAATCCTTAGAGAATTGAAATAGATCAATTGGGGCTTGATGGGAAGAGGAGCAGCCTGTATACAAATCAGCAACCATATGGAATCCCAGCTCTTGCAATGTGACCATTTAGCCATTCAGCCATCGTACAAGGCCCTGTTTGTTGAAATGTTCACCCAATGCAGTATTAAGCCTGTCATTGCAAGATTAAATGAAATTATGCCAATGGTAATTTTTTTAATGAAGATAGGAAGGAGTATGGTGGGCAAGGTAAGAAATATATCTGTGCTTCTAAGTCTGTATTGCTAAATCTTCTCACTTTTTATAAGCTTTTAAGAAATGGAATGAGGGCCCAGCCTGGTGGCCTAGTGGCTAAAATCTTTGCCTTGAATGTGCTGGGATCCCTTGGGACCCTGCACCCATGTGAGAGACCTGGAGGAAGTTCCTGACTCCTGGCTTCGATTCGGCTCAGCACCAGCCGTTGCAGCCTCTTGGGGAGTGACTCATCAGATGGAAGATCTTCCTCTCTATCTTTTCTCCTCCCTGTATATCTGACTTTGCAATCTAAATAAAATAAATATTCAAAAAGAAAAAAAGAGGGAGAAATGCAATGAAATAAATCCCATTATAATTCATTTTAAATGATATTCACTGCCTTTCTTTGAGCATTTGAAGATTCTACTCAGAAGAGCCGAAGGCTGAATATATTTTATATACATATAAACAAAAATGATTTTAAGGAATGCTCAAAGCAATGTGTTTGCAAGATACACAAACACAAATATTCACAGGATAAAATTTGAAATAAATTTATAAGGAGAAATTTTTTAATAAATGTTAATATGCTCTGATTTAGTCCAATGATTAACTGAAAACATAATGAAATTAAGCCAATGATGTTCCCAAGTCGAAATAAAAAATACAGAAAACATTGTTCGCATTACATTGTAATGACATAAATGGAAGTTGGGTCTTCAGAGATTCAGTATCACCATTACAACCCACCCGGGGACATCTAAACTTAGAACTAAATGCCATGAAACTCACAGCGCAGTTTGTTTTGGTTTTTGTTCCTTATTTTAAGATTAAGAAAAACTAATAAGAACTAAAGGATGTCAGTGTCCAGGAGGGTTAATAAACAGGATCTCAAGATTCAGAGCAGAGTGAAGATACAGCAAGGGAACAGGGCGATTCACTACCCTAAAATGCATACAGTTCCTTTTTAATTATGAGGAAATGGATGGATAAAAGGGCTACAGACATGTTAGGGAACAAGCTGGGAGACTCTCAGATATTATATCCAGAAATTTGCTCTCACTGAAAGTTAAACTTAAGAAACTTAACCATCTAAAAATGCTGAGTTTTCTCCTTCAGAATCATCAGCATCCTCAGACTGTATATTTTAATTTTAGCCCTCATACCTGGCTTCCTACAACAGCAGCTTCAAACACACAGGGATATTTTGTCTTTTCTGTTTCCTGCACTTGAGAAAAGTAAAATACTTCCCTCACATCTAGGCTACACACACACACACACACACACACACACACGTGCATACACACACAAGTTCATGTACAAATCCCATCATGGAGCAGCATTCGCTGAAATATCAGAGAATGACCTGCTCCCATGTCTGCTCCTGTGGTGAAAGGCCATTCTCCCACGCCTGAACACATGTTCTATCTGCACAGGAGGGTATTACAAAACCCTCTTTGTCTACTGTAAACCAGAAAACCCACTTCCTGAGCTAGAGATCACCACATCCTCTTTGTAGTACCATTGAGACCACAACATATGTTGTGATCATTTCAGTATCATTGAGCCTTTGTCATATGGTCAGGGACCCTTCTCTTACATTCTCTGACACCATAGCTCACCTGCCATTATGACAGTATCAGCTCTCTTGAGGTGGAATCAACAGTCCATCACCCACAGACATGCAGCACCTGGGTCTCAGTGCAACAAAGCAGAAGCACAGAGTGAGGCTCCCAGAAGTCTCCAAAGCTGAGGAGGTAGGTTGAAGGTTTAAGGTCTGACAGCTGAGTGATAGAGTCTCCTTGGTGACTGCAGGACAGGGTGTGGCTGGGCGTTTGTGACATCACAGATTTGCAATTCTGTTTGGGACACCTAGGAAACCTGCTCTGCCTCAACGTTTAACTTAATCATAGTTTTTCTTGTAGCTTTGCCAGGCTGACCTCACCTTCAGATTGTAAAATTAATCAAATATTTCTCTACCCTAAGTCTGACTCCTGCTGTTATGCCAATTCATATCCAATTTCATTTAATTTTCTCTCTTCATTTTGACAACATGATCTGATATAATTAAAGGTCAAGGAACCACACTCAGTGCTGAGTAACAGATCAACAATCTGACACTTAGGAGATTTTATCTCACACTTCTTGGGCAGCACAATAAAAAATGTTATTTTGCAGCAAAGTGATACATTTTGCTGTTATGTTTTGCCATAATATTAGAGTTTTTTGGTGAAAAACAATCAGAAATTTTAAGAGAGAAAAATGTTCCATAGAGAAAATAGAATGTGTACAAATATGTTAAAATATAGAAAGCAGGGGAAGTGGCACATCAGAAGTTGCACACTTTGTAATCTCACTACTGGTCTGGAGGACATGTAGAATTTTCAGGAAATTCAAGCTCTGTGTGTCTGAACACATGGGCCTATCATAGGGGTTTGGAGATGTGAATAAAAGGCATACTGGGATAGCAATAATCAATAGCTTAAATGTATTTCCTGACATTCTCATAATTGTCCCATCTACTGTGTCTTCTATGGTGATGAAGTTTCATTGTTTGATATCATCCAATTTCTATTGTTGTTTTGCTGTCTATGTCTTTGCAGTTACCTCCAAAATAGTTTTCTTTTATGGATGCCTTAAGGTTTGCCCCCTACTTAGCAAAATAAATCACTTATATTGTTGTTTTTAAGTGTCTCCCTGTGCTTTTTTTTAAAATATAAGTAGTTCCATAGTTTTGGGATTTACATCTACAGCCCTTTGATGCATTTTGGGTTTTTGACTAGCATCAGGGTTCAGTGTCCTCCATACTGGTATCTAGCAGGTTACTAAAGGTAGTTTTTTGTTTTTTATTTGTTTGTTTTTTCTCAGTTCACATTCTGTGGATCTTTGTTGGGAATAAAGTAAATACGCATGTATTGATTGATTAGTGGGATTTCTATCTAAACCATTGATGTATGTCTCTGATTTTATGTTGCTTTTATTAAAATATTTTGCAAATGTCTTGAAATCAGTTATTTTGATGCTTTCAGATATTATTTTCATTAAAATTGTTTTGGCTACTGGGGTATTTTGACATTCTGTCCTTTCCTAAAAAGTTTAGTGTATTTTTCTTTTGGAGTTCTGCAAAGAGGATCATTGGTATTCTGATGGGGAGTTAGTGAATCTAACGAATTAAGAAAACAACCTATTTGAAACTTCTTCCTTTGAAAATCCATGTTATACATTTTGTGTATACAAGTACTTATGATTTTTTTGTGGTTTGATTTTGTATCCTGATGCAGTCATCGGACTCATACATTTAATCTAAGAATTTTCGGTAGAGTCATTAGGGTTTTTATTAATGAATAGTATCACGTCGCTTTAAAACAGGAGTAATTTTACTGTTTCCTTCCATGTTTGTAATCTATTTGCATTTTTCTCTTGCCTATGTCTCTGACTAAAACTACTGTGTTGAATAATCAAAAGAAAGAAAGTGCATTCTGTCAGCTTCCATAATTAAGTGGGAATCATTTCAGCTTTTTCCCTATTCAGCACAATGTTTGCTAAAGTTTTATCATAGGATTTTTCAGCTTTCATTATGAGGATTTTCAGCAGGAATGGGTGATGGATTTCATCATGTTTCTTTTCTACAACTATTGGGATGATAATCTAATTATTAGTATTCATTTTGTTGATGTTTTATATTTACTGACTATGGATGCTTTTTAAAATTTATTTTATTTTTGTTATTTAGTTGGAAATGCAGATTTACACAGAAATGATACAGAAAAATCTCCCAAGCCCTGTTTCACTCCCTTAAGTGGCCAAAAATGCTGGAAGCTAAGTCAGTCTGAAAACAGCAGCCAGGAGCCTCTTCTGGGACTCCCAAGGTTTTGGGTCATCCTCTACTGCTTTTCAAGGCCCCAAGCAGGGATTGGAAGTGGAACAGTCAGGACATGAAATGGTGCACTTAAAGGATGCTGCCAGGCAAGGGCAAAGTCACTGAGCCTTCATGCCTGGCCCATTGAGTGTGTATCTTGAATCACCCTGGATCATTTGGAATAACCCCACTTAACCATGGTGGACAATCCTTCTGTTGCACTCTTAGAGTTGATCTCCTGAGAAACTACAAAACTATACTAAAAATATTTGTGTTTGTGCCCATCAGACATGTTTTTTTTTTCCTCTATGTTTAAACTGTCTCTCGTATCTCCTTTAAGGCTTATGTGGCAGTGATAAATTTCTTTGTGCTTACGTTGGAAATCATCCATTTCTTCTATGATTTTATGAACTTTGCTTCACTGGGTACAGTGTTGGTGGTTTTTTTTTTCTGTTTCTGAATTTACAATGAATGTCCGTTACTCTTAACTGTCTAATGTGTGCTGAAAAATACACAGCTATGCTAACAAGAGCTCTTCAATTGTGATTTGGTGTTTTTCTATTGAAAATTTTGGAGTTCTCTATGTGTTTTTAAAATACTGGAGTACAATGTGTGGACTTGAGCATTTCTTCTGGTTATTTAATACAGGTCCCTTACGGATGCTAATATTTTTCTTCAGTTTTCAAATATTTGAACTCAAGTTTTCTATTCCACCGTCTTAACTTCTGTGGGAGGAAACCCTGAATGCTTGTCAGTGTAAAACCAAAGCTAATTGCGATCCTATGGGAGGTCCCCAGGAGCAGTGAATACAGGAATGAATAGGCAGGAAATGCCCTAATCCATAGGTTAACAGACCTAGGGGAAAAAAGCTGTTAGAGGAACAAGTTGTGTATTGCTGTATTGTCTCTTGCAGTTGAAATGTAAATGGCTCAAGCCCCCTTGCCTGATGCATATGTGACAACATTTTATAAAAATCTGATAATGCTAATAATTTCAGCTATTGACCATCCATCAATAGTCCCTGCATGTTATTATCGGCATTGTCCACCAAATCCATCACTGCAAGACAGCGAACAGACTTCTGTCTTCTACTTCAAGGATGCAAAACAACTGCAGATTTCTCCATTTTATGGTGTCCTCAAAAATCTGGAATCTGTCTTTATTCTTTTGTTTGTGTGAATGGAATACTTCACATTCAAAGTCATGTATTTTTTTCTTCTACTTGGTCCGATCCGTTGTTTAAGCTTTAAAATGTGTCTTGTAATTCATTTAATGAGATTTTCCAGTATTTTTTCATGTTTTTTCAAGATCTCTCCATCTCATTAATTTATTATTCATATTAGGCATTGTTTCCCAGGATTTTCTACAAATTAATGCTCATAATCTTCGATCATCCTTGTAATCATTCTTTCAGAGATCCAAGTTCTGGACTCAGATGTTCACAGAACTCCAAATTTCCCTAGAAGAACAGGGGCCATGGTGATGGTGATGGTTCTCAGAGCTTGCTAGATGCACAACCTTTCAGCTACCAAATGAAGAACTGATGTCATGAGAGCAGTGCTAATATGGACAACAGTACAGGTGGACAAACCTAAGACACTACAGATTAAGAAGCTGCCACCATTGCAGCAGAATTACTGTTTGGAATGAGCCAGGCATTTTAATTGAACACATTTGGTAGGAAATCTGGAAGGGAGTCATAGAAGGCCTACTCATGAGTCCCAGTGCGCCTGGGCCATAACAACAAGGAAAAAATGACGTGTTAAGGAAGAGAAAAAGGGTCCAAATTTCTGGCCTTACTGGGCTCCTAGTGACCACTGTGGATTCCTCTTGAACCTAGGGTTGCCAATGCATGTTGTTTATGCATAGGTGCTTGGTTGAGGTTCTCTTCACCTAATCGCCTGAAATTTGGATGCCCCACACAATAGATCTGGGTTGCAGTTTGACTTGGCTTTTGTTCTATCTTCAAACTACCATCCCAGAACGTCATAATTTGCATGGTTTCCCATATTCCTTTGTTGGGTTCTAGTTTTCTTTCTTGAGTGTATCCTCCAAAATCTAAATTTCTAGTTGATATTTTGTTTATTCACTGTGGAAGAATAGGTGAATTTGAGGCACATTTATTTAACAATCTTGCACACCTTCTCATAATATTTAGAAACAATGATCAACAATTTTAAGGGTGGGTCTTGACTAGAGTTTGTTAATCTCTTCCCCTGAAGAAACTGAAGCCAGGGGAATTGGGGAGATACAGAACTAAGGTAAACTATCATCATAACACACTTAAGGTACAGACTGTCTACATGACTTAGATTCTAGCTTTGCCTTGATCGTAGAGCTAAAGCATTAATTTTGCATATTTCCCTATTTTCCATGCATAGTTTCTCTTAAGAAGTAAAGAATTTTGCTGTTTCTCTTAGAGGATGGATTTTCAAATGGATAATTTGTTCTACAAAACAAAATGACCCTTTCAACCCACTGCTTCATCTAGTCAATAATCTGTCGTGATAGATACATGAAAATTTATTTCATAATTTGATTAATAAATTCTAAAATTATATGCATACATATAATATGCATATATATAGTTAACAAATATCATGCAATTAATATATACAGACTTAAGATTTAGTTACTTTGTGAAGTACAGAGATCTAAGCATTAATTATCAAAAGGAGGTTCATAAGAGCACAATCAAAAAATGCTTTTCTTTATGGTATTAGGACAATATAAGGGGCAGGAATTTCAATACATGGAGAACTTTGAATTATTAGAGGCATATAGACATCAAAAGTGTTAAATTATAAAAATATTAAGATAAATTACAAATGGTATATGTTTATACTACATTAAAATCTTATAATTTTATTAATAACTGGATACAAAAATTACATTTTAAGACCAGTCATTATTTTAAGATTGTTGCCATATCAATCACGTTCTGCATAAGATGAATTATTCTTTTATCAGAACTAATAAGCACCAAAGGACTGACAGTGGCATAGACATTTCCCACCAGTCTCTGGATATCCACGACCACAGGTTCATATCTCCACAGTCTGGTTGAGAAGGATGAAATGATGATATCCAAACAGTACATAATCACAAAGAAACTCACCAGCACTAGGACAGTACGGGTGGCCCTTTTTATCGGAGAGATTCTTGGGGAAATGCTCATGCTGTGAAGATATGCAGACTTCCTCTGATGGCTACATAGGCAAACAACCATGTACATGCTGGAGAGCAGCATGAGCCCTACAAATAAGCCACTCTGGGACAATCCCAGTGTGAGAACTAGTGCCATGATGATGGAGTTCATTGAGGAAAGTGAGCAGTATTTACTGACATTGAGTAGATTGGTCCTGTTGGAATGAGCCACAGTGTAGATGATCACATAGCTATTGGTATACAGATTGAGGGACCAAAAAGAGAAGAAAGCAAAAACAATATAACTTGTGAGTTTATGTTTAAATCTTGACAAGCAGAAGGAGGCTGGACTGATGGTGATGACCTGAATGATGCTCAGGAGACAGGTGGTGGAGATGGACAGACCCCTCGTCACCCTACTCAGGTAGAACAAAAGCTTACACTTCAATTCATTTGGAAAATTCCACAATTGGAACATGTCTTCAGATAAAATATCCAGTGTAGTAAGTAGCATCACTAAGTGGACAAAGGCCAGGTGACAGGTGGTTATATCAGTGGGCCTAAGCCTATGGACCTGTTGGATTGTGAAGCTGTGGAAGATGAGGAAGAAGGCATTGGCTAAGATTCCAATGCCAGCTTGAATAAAATACACATTTTTTAATAATAACATAATTGGATATTTTTGTAAATATCAGCATACCAGAAAACTTTTACATACCTATAAAACAAAAGACATACCTTATATTATATATGATCTTTTCTTCTTTATGAAAACCACCACAAATCATCATTTTTATTTTACCCACTTATTATAATGAATTCTGAATATTTAGGAACTTCTGAATTTAAAATTTCTCCACTACTTTTCTATAGCAAATGTTTTTATCATTATATTAATGTTTAATCTCTTTTTTGTGCTTCTAGTTTGTCATATCAAAAGCTCAACAACAAAATGATCTTACTTTTCTTTTTCTATCTAAAATTTTTTATGTACTCTGAACACACACATATTAATTTTAAATAAGTCACACTCAGGAATGAATTTCAAAAGAATAGCATTCCTCGGGCCCGGCGCAGTGGCGCAAGTGGTTAAAGGTCCTCGCCTTGCACGCCCGGGATCCCATATGGGCGCCGGTTCTAATCCCAGCGGCCCCGCTTCCCATCCAGCTCCCTGCCTGTGGCCTGGGAAAGCAGTTGAGGACAGCCCAAAGCTTTGGGACCCTGCACCCGCGTGGGAGACCCGGAAGAGGCTCCTGGCTTTGGATCGGCATAGTATCGACCCGTTGCGCTCACTTGGGGAGTGAATCATCGGACGGAAGATCTTCCTCTCTGTCTCTCCTCTCTGTATATCCGCCTTTCCAATGAAAAAATAATAAAAATAAATCTTTAAAAAAAAAAGAATAGCATTCCTCTACAACCACATGACATGCATGAATAAGCAAAGGATACATTGCATATTTGATTGAATGGTTAGTCAACTTTCTTAAAGGATTATCTGGTAAAGCAAAACGTCTTGCGTCTCAGAACTGATAACTGATTGCTCCATAAACATATATGTTCACCCTCATCACATATGGATTCAGGATAAATTTAACAAAGTGATTAACTATTTCCATATCTGAAGGATCGTATTGCATTTCAATAATATATTTAAGCATGACACACATCTGTGCAATTGTTTTTCTTACTTATATATAGGCTTGTATTGGCCTAATTCATGCATTATTAGCTGTGTAGTAAAATAATACAATCACAAAAGAATACTGGATAAGAATTTCAGTACTTTATTCTTCTACCACTGAAATATTGGGAGGATTACCCCTAATTCATGTCCCTCATTCTTTAATTGTTCACCATACCTGAAACAGATTTGCTCCTACACATTAGCAAATGTCCTCATTTTCCCATGAGACTGAACTTCACGTACAACTGAGTGAGAAAAACAACCCTGGTAACTGAGTGAACATTGACAAGTGATGTAAAATTTTTACATGACTTTTCCTGAAACACGCCTTATCCTCATCTAATTGCTGTCTACGTATGTCATATGGGTAACCCTCAAACTTTCATTTATTATTTATTTGAACTTCAAAGCTAATTTTTTTATCCTATATTTTGATGTGAGTAAGCTGGTGATGGCATAATAGAACTATTAGTGAATTCTTAATAAACTCTTATTTATCTGAAAGAAATGACAGTAAAAGTTTGGGCATGGTGACCTATGTTAATCACATTGTAAATAGGAATTTTGTTCTTCCATGAACATACACTTTCAAAAATCTGAATATACAACTCAGTCCTCAATGCATGAAGTAACAAGCTGGGGTGTCTAGGGCTGAGGTGAAGTCACAGTGAACAATCAGGAAATAGAATGTGCAGACAATTTACACCCTCCTTATTCTGGTTTTCATGATAAACTCCAAAGTGTTTATGTAATCACAGGTCTTGGTGAAGAAAATACCAAAATTTAGTGGGCCAGGAAGCAAAAAATCAGTGATGAACTCTCTGGGCTTGCATTAGACATGTGCGTGTAACAGAATAAATGTAACAATAGTAAGTAACCGTCTGTAACAATTTAAGGGGCAGTTTGTATGTAAGTACATTTTAAACATGATTTTTCAAAAGGAAAAAAATAAGGCAGGAGAGAGTGCTTAACTATTAGGTGTGCTTAACTATTATAGAGTGCCTGGTGCTGTGGCCTCGCAGCGAAAGTCCTCAACTTGATTTGAACGCACCACGATCCCATATGGGCTCTGGTTCTAATCCCGGTTGCCTCACTTTCCAACCAGATCCCTGCTTGTGGCCTGGGAAAGCAGTCAAGGAAGGCCCAAAGCCTTGGGACCCTGCATGCACTTTCTCCAGGGAGACTTGGAGAAAGTTCTTGGCTCTTGGCTTCAGATTGGTGAAGCACTGGCTGCTGCATTCACTTGGGGAGTGAATCATCAGCTAGAAGATCTTACTGTCTCTTCTCCTCTCTGTATATCTGACTTTGTAATAAAAACAAATAAATCTTCAAAAAAAAAAAAAAAACGCAGGAGAGACAAGAGAGACAGAGAAAAGAGACACACGTGGACAAAATCTTCCACCTAATAGTTAAGTCTCCCAAATGTCCACTTAAGTGGTGGCACCAGCATTAATTTCATCATAAGCTTTGCCATATTTCTTGAGATACATAATATTCACCAAATTATATTGCACTAGGATCCCATAAAGGTGCCAGTTTGTGTCCCGGCTCCCCTGCTTCCCTCCCAGCTCCCTGCTTGTGTCCTAGGAAAGCATTCATGGATGGCTCAAAGCCTTGGGACCCTGCAGCTGCATGGGAGACCCAGAAGAGGCTATGGGTTCCAGGTTCCTGTCTTTGGACTTGCTCACCTCTGGCCATTGCAGCCACATGGGAAGTGAACCAGTGGATAGAAGAGTTTCTGCTCTTTCTCTCCACCTCTCTGTATATCTGACTTTCCAATAAAAACAAATAATTCTTTAAAAAAGTTCTGATGAAGAGATGCATGGCACTAGTTTGAAAGTGTTGATGGATTTTAATCAACTGGCAGAATCGTCAGATACACATCTTTTTCACTATGATTAGAACCACACAAGGATTTCTTTAATAAAATTTACAAATTCAAGAGCAAAAAAGAAGTGAGCATCCATTAGAAACAAATTACTTTAATGTGTCACTTATTCTTTCAATAAAACAAAGTTTCATAATCTCAAAATTTAATTGCCAAGTCCTTTGGGAAAAATATGAACTAAGACAATTACCATTAGAGATGGAGGAGATAAAAACTACAGCAGGACAAACATAAACTGTGGATCTGAGGAAACCCAAACACTCTCTCAGAGATGCTCTCAAATCGCATTTTAAATGCATTATAATCAAATAAGCACCAGGAGGGATAAAACCATGTTTCAAGGGCTAATCACCTGTGCATTGCCCCAAGAATGATGTGACAGCCCTAGCAATCCTACCAAATATTGAGTTCATGGAAAATTTCATAGAACAAAACACTATGTTCCCTATTTTCTAGTGAAACCCCTGTGTCCACGGTGCCTGAATTCCACCCCCCTTAAGCCATGAATGCAGGAATGTTAAAATCAATATTTTAAAACCTTGTATTTGGTAATATTTTTAAAACATCAATAGATGCTATGCCGATGCAGCCAAAATGTGTACTCCCTGTCAGTTTGCTATTGCTATCCATAACAATATCATGTTTGCTTCCTATTTCTATTCCATTTCAAATATTCTTAAGCACTAGAATTCCACTGTGACTCAAATTAGACAATACACTTTGGAAAGTTGTGAAATTCTTGCTGCTAAATTTAAATTGAACAGAAAATTGAGTAACATAAATAATTTAAAGATGAAATGCAAATTGAATCATGTGTAGGAAATGAAGACTATTGATGTGATCACTTCCCATCATGTGTATAATTCTCATCATGTGTTATAAATTATTTCTCTCACTTCTGCAAAATTTCAACATTCAAATCAGCACTACAAGTTTATTCATTTTAATTTTGCTACTTTAATATTGTATGACACATTTTCAAAGGGTCAGGATTTCCTTTCTCCTTTTCTCAAATCCCCCCCACAAGTCCTCCATATCATTCTGATATTTAAGTTCATCCTGATATTGCGGGTCTTGACAATGGCAGAGTTTATCATTCCATTGTCAAGATATATTTAGCAGGTTCATTGAGAGCCTAAGGTTTGGAAGGAGAGATAAATACTGTATTCCCTCTTCATATTTGGTTATGATAGTCCCTATTGCACTGTCACTATACATCACCTTAAATGAAACCTATAAAACAAAGTCAACAATAGGAACAAAACTAGGAAATGTACCACACAAACTCAAATAGCATGCTGTTGATCAATGTGTCACTGAAAAAATGAAAAAGAAAATCAAAACCTTTTTGAGGAAAACAACACTACAGTATGTCCTATGAGTAGGTGAGGAATTTAATAAGAAAATAAAAAGCATTTTTAAGAAATAAAAATAAAAATATCAAAGCCCGTGAGAAGTAGCAAAAACTGTTTAAAAGGCTGTTGATTCTATATTGAACATGAAGATTGTCTTATTGCAGAGAGAACATATGATATTTGCCCTTATGGAATTGGCTTAATTCACTCAACATAATGTTAATTTAAAAAACTAAATATTAAAATTAAATCTATTTAAAGAAAGCATTTGAGGGGCTAATGTGATGACTTAACTGCCTAAGCCTCTACCCTCAAGTGCAGACATCACATATTAATGCCAGTTCATGTCACAGCTGCTTTACTTCCCACCCAGCTCCATGCTTATGACCTGGGAAAGCAGCATAACAAGGACCAAAGCCTTGGGACACTACTACCACTTGGGAGACCCATAAGTAGCTGCAGACTCCTGGCTTGTAGCTTTGGATCATCTCAGCTCCAGACATTGTACCCATTCAGGGATTGATTCAGGAGATGTAATATCTCTCTTTTTCTCCTTCTATCTGTAAATACACTTTTGTTATAAAATAGGAAGTCATATAGTCTTTCAAAAATTACTTGATCTTTTGCTGCTTACTTTCATGTATGTTGTCTAAACTAATTTCATAATAATAGAAGACAATATTTATAGTAATTTTATGGTAAGAAAATTATGTTATCAACAAGAAGTGAATTAGAAACATTCTCATGGTAACCCATTAAAAACTCTATCATTTAGGATTAAAATCACTTACATGCTTGATATATTCTTGAGGTAAAAGACTGCTAACATTTTCTGAAATATATTAAATTTATTCCAAACATTGCAGAACAAAATGAATATCACCAAAGCATATCGAATTAGTTCAGATTTGGTTCGTCTCATTAGCTAAAACTAAATTGGAACATATAAGTTAAATTGAAAATATATTAGAATGAGTAAAACTGAATGCAATTCCAAGACTGTAAAAAACAAAAACAAAACACCATTATACTTTTTTGAAACTCTTCCCATATGTACTTACACAATTTATAAAATTGATCATCACATCAATTCAATATTGGTATTATGAGCAGAGAATTTTCCTAAAAATTATCCTTCATCATTCCAAGACACATCTGCACTTGAAAATTTCTCTGTGAGACACAGAGAAAGACGCTCACCCAGCCAAGCGTCTGGTGTGAATCCGTTTTGAGATAAGTCCTCAAGATGCAGTTATAGCAAAGGAATGGCACCAGTTTGTCTCACCTCCAGTCCCATAGCTGTCATTTCACCTGCAGAAACAGGACAGCCCTGGCCTTGGCATCCTTAGAATAACAGCTACTCCAGGGAATAAGTAAACTTCCCTGGTTCCCAGGAGAAAATGGAGGAGAGCAGCTGGGTTCAACTCTCCTCACCTGTGGCCTCAATTCTCCAAGGAGGTCTGCCTGGGCAGGTCATCTGCTCTCAGTTTTTGACAACAGACAGAAGAAAACAATAAGCTTGACTTCAGGACACGTGCAAGCCACAGCTGATTTCTCAAGTAATCCCCCTCTGCTCCAGGAGACTTGTAGCTGTATGCCCATTGGTTCTATCATGTTGTCATCATCTTAGGAAAACAACGCAGCTCCTGGAAATCAGGAAACTGTCCCTTCAATGAATCCAACTCAAGAAAAAAAAATAGGGGGCACATCCCTGAGCCAGAGCACCTGCATTGGTACGTGCATTCCTCCACTTTGTTATACTCCAGGACAAGTTCATTTCTGGAAGACAGAAAGGGTACCATTGATTTCAGAAGCACAGAGGATCAAAGTCAAGATAATACATTGTAGCTGTCATACCCTCTATTCTGTGCTGTACCATCTCTCCCTCAGTCTCCTCTGTCAGTTTCACTCCATCCATTATTTCACACACTCACAACTAAAGAAGCTACATTCTGCCATTTATATCCACCAACCACATCTTTGTCTTGTCTAAATGTGAATCTTTAACCCAATTAGGACTACTATGTTCTTCGATCCTCTTGATAAATCCAAGACATTATTTTAAAGCAATGGCATTTTTATTCTTTAGAAGCATACAACCTGTCAGACTTGGGTCCATTCTGGTGCATCTTTCAAGCATCCTCTATGATCTATTCTGAAATAGTTACATATCTGAGCTATGATAGGTCCATCCTTTACAGTTTAATATGAATGTTGCTAGTCTGAGACGGTGACTGCTGTGGAAGCAGGCGTGCCAGATTTGCCCTGCCAGGCACACACTGCAGAGTTGCTTACTATCCTTCATTGACACCTGCTCTCACTAGTACTGGTACAGTTGTCCCTGAGCACAGGAAACTCAGAATGACATAACGAGGAACAAGGAGAAAATCTTAATTTGAATGAAGTAAAATATTCACTTTCAGATGTGAAGAAATTAATGCATATGCTAAAAATTATTTTTATATTTTTTCCTATTTAATTTTATTTTTCTGGGATGGGTATTCAAGGATGCCAGGATATATGACAATCTCACTTGATATTTAAGGCTATCTAATGGACTTACTGTTATTGTGTTAGCATTTTTTTTACAATTTTATTATTATTACATTTTATGATACACTGCAGTAGTCCTAGGTATTTCTCATACCCCCACCCAAAGCCTCCTCCCCTCCACTGAGTTAACTTATATTATTACTATATTATATCGCTTCATAAACAGTCATATATCCATCATTACAGGCATGGGCAATGGCAGAGAGTCCAGATTCCTTTTGTCAAGATATGGTTAAAAGTTTCATTGGATGTCCATCTTTGATCTGGAAATAGAGATACATAGTGCATTGTATCCCAGAATCTGGATATGATAATATCCATTACACAGTTACCATACATTTCCTTAAATGAAAAAGCCACAATACAAAATCAACAACAGGATGAAAAAAGAAATGTACAATGCCATGAAGTTCTCGAGAAATTTAGATTGTTCAGTAATGCTGAATTGCTGCTGATTCCACCACTCCAATTGTGATGAAATCTCTCCAGAATTCAACGGCTGCTAGGGTCTACCTTAGAGTCTCCATCTGCCCAGATATTCGCTGCCAACACTTGGTTGCAGTAGTTAATCATTTTATTCTGTCCTCCATCCTCTGCAATGGATCCTTTATAGGCTCCAATGTACTGTCATATCCAGTAAGTACATTTGGATATGCTGTCCACTGCTCCATCTGAGCCATTGAGGAGGCCCAGCTCTGACACATGCACTCTATACTCAGACCATGGAACCTACGATTCTGTCCATGATTGCGGTTCTGAGTCCAATGGTTCAGTTGGTATGTAATCAGCAAAGAAACCTAATCTGAGGCCATCCCAGACCTGAATTTTGTGTGTGTTTGCCAATAGAGTGTCTGGCATAGTCCATCACTCAAATTAGCCTACATACACACTGGTAGTTGCAATTGCTGGATCAGTTCTGTTTCCAGACCTGTGTTTGGACAAACAAAAGGGTGTTGCAACCCAACCCAATTTTGCCCACCACATACTTGGCCTTCACATAAACCAGTGGGAGCTGCAGCCTAGTTGGAGCACCTCCCCATAACCCTCACTAGACCTGCCCCCTACCCTGATTCCCTGCTTGCCAGTATGTATAGTTGGATGGTCCCATCTGTCCCATATCTCATTTGGCTCTCATACATGCCAAAGGGGATTGAAGCTCAGTTTATTCCAACCAACCCCAAGATAAGGCAGGGCTCCATGTTCACTGTCACCTGGTGCCAGCAGGTGCCACCCTCTGTCTAGACATGCCTGTGCCTGAGAGAATTTGCTCCCTCCCCTGTATCAGCATCTGCTAGCTGATACTGTGGCAAAGCCCAACTCATCCACACCCATTTTGGCTTATACATGTACCAGAAGGCACAGTCAGCCTAGCCTGGCTTTTTCCTGATCCAGCTCACATGTATGTCATCAGACGTTTTAGCTCTGCCCAAACTGATCTTCCCCCTGTCTCAGCTCTCATACTCACCAGTGGGAATATGACCCAGGGGTGGGGCACTGAAGCACCCCCATTAGGTCTATCCCCACAACTCCCCGGATTTCACATGTGCTAACCTAGTGATTTGTCCAAGTCTGGCTCAGCCTTCCTCACCTCGGCATTTGCCAGTGGGTGCTGTAACCTGACTTGACCTGACCCACCACCAATTCCAGCTCACACTGGTCAAGGCTACAGCCTATACCAGCCTATGAGCTCTCGGGGCTGGCTCTAGTGTGGACTTGCTGGTATTCTGTCTTGACCCGGCCTGACCCAGCCTTCATTCTGACTCTCAGGATTTGACAGCTGGTGATATGAACTGACCCAGCTTGGCCTGCCCCTGACCTGCACCAAATTCATGCTGATGGGTGCTGTATTTTGGCCTAGTCTGGGCTGCTTGCTGACTTGGTTCTTGCAATCACCTGCAGGGTGATTGTGCCAAAAGCAGAATTACCCAAGCCCCTCCATCAAGATCTCTCCCACTGCAAGATCTTGCAAACACGAGTGGGTCCATGAGCAGCCCAACTTAGACCAATTCCTGTCCCACAGAAATAGTGGCCTCTCCTGACTGGCTTTCACCCATTCTGGTTCTTGCTGTTGGGTGCTACATCCCAACTAAGCCTGGTCCACTCAGACACTGCTCACACACGGCTCAGCAGGGACAGAGACATAGTCTGGCCAGTCCTGTACCCACTCTGGTGCTTATAAGCACCAAGGCATTCTGGAGTCTAGGCTTGTCTGGCACATCCTACATATACCTAGCCCACATACATGCTGAGGGACCCTGCAGCCATATACAGACAAGTCTACAGCCCCACACTTGCCTTCTTGTACACCAATGGGAATCATAACCAACCAGGGCATCTCCTTTGCTCCCCAATCAGACTTGTTCCAATCCGTAGATCTCGCATGTGACAGTGGCTGCTCTGATCCAGCCTGGAATACCTCCTCATCTGTTTTAGCTTTTGCCTTAGAAGCTTCAGTCTGGCCAGACATAGTCAACCTCCAGTCCTTACTGTTGCTGGCAGGTGCTGCAACCTTATCCTGACTCAGTCTGCTTCTATCCCTGGCTTAAACAAACCAGTAGGTGTGACACCCTATTCCAGCATGATCTGCATTCCAGCCTTGTTTCTGCACTCACCAGTGGATTAAGGTTTGCTCGGCCCTGCCTGGTTCACCCTCATCCAAAATCAAGCTTCACCCATGCCAAAAGATGAGAATACCTGCCCAGCTTGCCCAAACCCTAGGTCTGGGCCACATGTTCACGAGTGGTAGCTATGTCCCCATAAGGGATTTTCTCAGATCCCCCCCTTGGCCCACTCCCAGACACAGATCTCACATACACCAGCATGTACTAAGCCCTTGCCTGGCATAGCCTGCCCATCCATCTTGACTTTTGCTTGAGGTGGATGATGTTGCAGGGCGGTCCACCTCACACCCTATTTTAGAATGCACATGTGAGACCATTACTCAGACTGTTGCTTATACTGGCATTTTGCTTTTCTATTACCTTGCATGTCAAGCAGATACAGCATGCCACAGGAGCATTCTGCAACACATTACAACATACTCTAATACTTAACAGTGCCTTACATACAGACACCTAGTGACCAAAGACCACCTGGACACACCAAACTAAACTGATAAACATGCCTCAAATTTTTCCCCTTATCTGAATTGTAAAAGTGCCTGTGGTGTCAGCATCGCCTCAAATAAGTGTCATTAACAGAATGCTTTTGATAATATTAGAAAATAAGTCTATTTGAATGTATTAGAACTAGTCAAGGAACTATTATTTTTCAACAAATTTTCTGTAATCTCTCCCTAATGAAAAGTGATGACTACTGACCAAGATGCACAAAAAAATGTCGCAAGGAGGTAAAATTTAAAACCAGAACTGTAGACCAATTTCCCTTGTTGTCATAACTCATAAGAATCACTGTGCTTTTGACTCCATGATGTAATCATGAATCTCTTGCTTTTGGTTGCCTCTAAAATTCTATTGGATGGATGTAAGGTACAAATTTACTTGTGTCTCTCAATTTCTGAAACCTCGTATACAAATTTTTCCTTAATATTTAAGAGGTATGATTGTGGTGAGGTAGGCAGTTAGTTCAGGGTGATGAGCATGGAAGTCACTTCCCTCTACCACCTAGGTGTTTCCTCCTGCCCACCTGTGACTCTCACCTATCCATGGTGGGGGGTGTGGTATTGCATTGTTCTGTAAATACTCCCCTCACAAGTCCTTATAAAGGCTCATGGAAAGGAGGTGCTTGCTCTTGGTCATGTGCTCCCATTGCTTTGGTGCTCTGACTCTTGGCCTCCCCTGCACCTTGAGGGACAGATATCCCCTGAGTATGGCCTCTGTGGATCTATATTTCTCATCCTCTGTTTACTGCTTGAGTGGGACAATAAAGAAAGCAATGGTAAGATGTTTTGTATTCCTATTTTGTATACTGTCAGGATTTCCAGGATAGGTAAGGCCTAGCAGTAGCATAAAGTGGGCAGAGAAGCCAGGAAAAGTAAATGTCTGCAGCTTTGTAAGTGTGTCCAGGTTATTCACTGCATGTCTCTTAGGATATCTTATATTGTTGGTGAAGATGGGACATAGGTCTTAATGGATGGACTTGAGGGTAATGGCCATGCATTTCTCTTGGAGTTCTATGCAGCTGTGATTCGCTATTTCTAGTGGGCCCTGTTATCACCGAGCTTGGTTAATAAAGACTCCTTAATGAAACTTAGACATATCTGGTGTGATCTCATGCACACCCCACCACAATAATTTACCAAAAGGAACCTATAATCACAACAAATATAGCTAATCTACATAAATAAAAGACACATAGACAAATTATTTCTACTATTAGACAACAAGTAAACACATGTGACCCACTGGACACATCATAAAGACATAGCTTAAATTCTTGACTATAAGGATTTTATTTCATACCTGTTTTATACAATCTAAAACACCTAGACATATGATTAAAGTATAGGGGATGAGATATGCCTCTATACTTAGTTTTTCTTATTTTTCATTAATATTGGGGTTCTATTTTGTTTCAGTAATTTCCATGTCTGTTATTGTGCCAATAGCAGGATGTTTTGTTCATAACTTTCCTGTAACACATCTGGAAGTCTGCAATGCGCTGAGTCCAGCTTTGTTTCTTACTGATTAAGATTGCTTTTTTTGAATCACTTGCATTTGCATTTGATTGTAAACATAAGTTTATTTCTACACCTGAGAATATCATCATTATTTTGACAGGATGTATTAAATCTGCAGATTGCTTTCTGTAAAATAGACATTTTGTTGACATTAAACAAACCAATCCATAAACATGGAAAACTTTTCCATGCTTTGGTGTGTTAAATTCTCTCTTCATAATATATTTTAGCTTTCATCATAGATGTCCCTCACATGCTTCGACAAATTTATTCCAATGCACTTAATATTTTCAGTTATTGTGAAAGAGACTGATCATATAAGTTTTTTCTCAGCCATGGGACTGTGTGTATATGCAAAGGCTACTGATTTTTGTGTTAATTTTATATCATGAAACTTTACCAAAGTAATTTATTTCTTCCAATATGAGCAGACAGTTTTTTTTTTATTAATTGCATTGCATTATGTGACACAGTGTTATAGGCACTGGTATTGCCCCCTCCCCTCCCCAAAACCCATCCCTCTCCCCCTCCCCATGGTAGATTCCTCTGCCTTGTTGCATTATCACAGTTCAAATTGGGTTGAGATTCTTTCATTGGAAGTATTTACCAAGCATAAAGTCCAGCATCTTATTGTCCTGGAAAGTTCAACAGTTTCTTGGAGAGACCATCTCTGGTCTGAAGGTAGAGCTGGCAGAGTATCATCCCAATCAATTAAAAGCCCCCAACAAAACATCAGTAACACTTTAAAATCTTATGGTATTAATTGACATGGTATTAACCAATATGTTAATAGGAAAATGCAGGTTCCTAACCACATCCTGTGACTTTTTCATAAACACTTCAATTTTGGTTTATATACAACCGAGTTCTATACATCATAAATGGCTATAGATTACTATTCAGCTGTCTTGTCTATTTTTATTTTAGTATTTAGCTGTTTATAGTGTTGAAGCATGATTTTGCTGAACCTGGTTGTTTTTTGGGTGGTCTGAACTGGCTTGTAACTCTTAACAAGTCATGTGTCAACAGTTTAGGTGCAGAACATTTTCAGGAGGGATGTGCAGAGAAATCCTCAATACCCCAGTGAGGAGTAACTGATCTTTGTGTCCCACCTAGTGAGGTATGAGTGAATCTCCGCTGACCATTTCCTGTCTGATTCTAAGCTTTCCTTTTTTTTTTTTTTTGTCTATCTATCTAATAATATTAGAAAATAAGTATTTGAATGTATCAGAACTAGTCAAGGAACTATTATTCATCAGATTTTCTGTAATCTCTCCCTAATGAAAAGTGATGACCACTGACCAAGATGCAGAACTTTTTCAGGAGGGGTGTGCAGAGAAATCCCCAGTACCATGCGCACGACCTCCTGTCAGAATCACTCCCAATTCCCCCCTTATGCCTTTGTAGCTTTGCTATTGTCTGATGCCGACTCGAGTCTGTTGTCTGAGTTACCAGATCAGATCCTGATAGGTTATATTTCACGTCATCCTCACATTTTTTAGGGAGATGGAAGATTTCTCTGCACTCCCTCCCCATTAAGGTATAACATAGGGTATTAAGTGTGTTTTAGGTTTTAGAGTTCTTTGATGTAGATCATAAGCAGCCTGACTCACATTAATTGTTGATTTATACATTACATCACATTATCTTATTGCTTTAGAAACAGACTGTTTGAGATTGCAATAATATTACAATATACAGGTACTATTTTCCAGATTGACATCATTTCATCTCAAATTAAGGCAAACATGTGGCATTTAACCTTTGGGGATTGGTCCATTTCTCTTAGCATAATGGATTCCAGTTGGGCCCATTTGGCCACAAAGAACTGCATTTCTTTTTTTTCTTTTTCTTTTCTTTTTTTTTGGCAGCTGAGTAGTATTCCATGGAGTATATGAAGGATAGCTTTCTTATCCAGTCTTTTGTTGATGGGCATACCACCCTGAATGCACCCAATCTTGTCTGAGCAGTTTTTCTTTTTTTTTAAGATTTATTTTTTTATTGGAAAGGCAGACATACAGAGAGGAGAGACAGAGAGGAAGATCTTCCGTCCGATGATTCACTCCCAGGCGGCCACAACGGCTGGAGCTGAGCCAATCCGAAGCCAGGAGCCTCTTCCAGGTCTCCCACGCAGGTGCAGGGTCCCAAAGCTTTGGGCTGTCCTTGACTGCTTTCCTGGGCCACAAGCAGGGAGCTGGATGGGAAGCGGGGCTGCCGGTATTAGAACCGGCCCCCATATGGGATCCCGGGCATGCAAGGCGAGGACCTTAACCACTGCGCCACCACGCTGGACCCTGAGCAGAGTTTTTAAAGGAGCAAATTCAAATTCAAATGGTTAACAGTATCTAGGTTGTTGCCATGTTGATTGTGCTGCAATGAATATACAAGTTCAGGGTGCTTTTTTGTGTGAATGTATAAGCTCATTTGAATATATTCCCAGGAGTGGGATTTCTGGGTCATATGGGAGTTAAATTTTCAGTTGTCTAAGTATTCACACCAATTTCCTTAGTGACAGCACCAGTCTACTGTCCCTCCAGAAGTGGACTAGGGTGCCTTTTGCCCCACATCTTAAACAGCAGGTGTTGTTTGTAGCTTTCAGTATGTAGTCCATTCTCATAGAGATGGAGTGAAATTTCAGTGTGGTTTTTATTTGTATTTCCCTTATTTCTTGGGAGCTTGAACATTTATCCATTCTGTTAACCATTTGAATTTTCTTCTTAGAAAAATATCTGCTCATATTCTTTGCCTATTTTCTTTTTTTAAGATTCATTTATTTGTATTGCAAAGTCAGATATACAGAGAGAAGCAGAAAGAGAAAGATCTTCCATCCGCTAATTCACTCTCCAAGTGACCTCAACAGCCAGAGCTACACCATCTGAAGCCAGGAGCCAGGAACTTCTTCCAGGTCTCCCATGGGTGCAGGGTCCCAAGGATCTGGGCCATCTTTGACTGCTTTCCCAGGCCACAAGCACGGAGCTGGGTGCAGAGCAGGGCTGCCAGGATAAGAACTGGCACCCACATGGGACCCCAGCATGTTCAAGGTGGAGACTTTAGCCACTAGGCCACCATGCCAGGCCTCTTTGCCCATTTCTTAACTGGTTTGTTTGTATTGTTGTTATATTGTTTCTGGAGTTGTTTGTACATCCAGGATATTAGCACTTTATCTGTTGTGTACTGTGCAAAGATTTTCTCCACTCTGCTCTTTTTTGGTTTTTGTTTTGTTTCATCTTATTTTGTTTTGTTTTTACTTTGTAGAATGTTTCCTTTGCCATACAGGACTTTCTTAGTTTGATGTAACCACATTTCTTTATTTTGGGCTCGGCTGCCTGTGCTTTGATGATTCTTCTAGGCAAACTTTGCCTATGACTATATCTTGCCGTGTGTTTCCTACATTTACCTCTAATGATTTTATATTTTCTGAGTAAAGGTTTAAATCCTTTATCCATTTAGATATGATTATTTTATAGGTGAAAGAAACAAGGTCTGTGTCTCCATTTATTTAAAGTCTTCTATTTACTTTTCATTGTTTTAAAATTGTCTTGATAGAGAGCTTTTACATCTGTAGTGTGGTTTATTCCAGAGTATTTTTGTGTCTTTTGTGCTATTTTTTTTCTTTCGTTTTTTATTAATTATGTTGCATAGTGGGACCATACTGAGTGGCTGTTTTTCAGCCCTGGAGTTGTTTGTATACACTAGGGCCATCAATTTGCTCTCATTTTTTAATATGCTGCCAGCTTACAAAACCCTTGCAAATTCTAGCCATCTGTTCATTGGGTGTTACGGTTCTGCTATGTATAGAATCGTAACATTGGCAATCAGGGACAATCCGAATTTCTTCAATATCCTTTTTCTTGTCTAATATCTGTCCAGAGAACTTCCAGTACTATGTTGTTCAACAGTGCAATTGTAAACATCCCTGTCTTCTTGTAGTGAAGCTGTCTGGTCCCAGGCTTTACTTTGTCAGATAGAATTTAATCACTGATTCAATCTCCATCTAGGTTATATGTTTCTTATTTTCTGTTGCCTCATGACTCAGTTTTGGTAGATTGTGTATGTCCAAAATCTATCCATCTCTTGAAAATCTACTGATGTGTTGGGATATAGTTGCTTGCTGTAATTTCAGTTTATTCTCTATATGTCTGTGGTATCTGCTGTTATGTTTTCTTATTCATCTTTGATTCAATTGATTCTTGTCTTCTCTTTTTTTATTAATTTGGCAAGTGGGATATCTATTGTGTTTATTTTCTCAGAAAATCAACTCTTTTATTGACTTTGTGTATTGTTTTGTGATCTGTCTTTCGTATATTTCTCTCAATTTTTAAAAAAGATTTACTTCATTTTTATTGCAAAAACATATATACAGACAGGAGGAAAGACAGAGAGCAATGTTTTACATCTGTTGATTCACACCCCAAGAGGCTGTGATGGCTGGAGCAGTACCAATCTGAAGCCATGTGCTGGAGTCTCTTCCATGTCTCCCATGTGGGTGCAGCATCCAAAGGCTTTGCATCATCCTTGATTACTTTCCCAGGCCATAGGCAGGGAGCTGGATGGGAAGTAGAGCTGCCAGGATTAGAAATGGCACCATAAGGGATCCCAGTGTATACAAGGACTTTAGCTGCTAGGCTTCCATGCTCGGCCCTATTTCTCTGTAGTTTTCCTGGTTTCTTCAGATGTGTTCTTACATCATTTACCTCATGCCTTTCTTATTTCCCAATATAGACACTGATTGCAATAAATTTGCCTCTTAACACTGCCTTGACTGCATCTCACAGGCTTTGGCATATTGTGTCAGAGTTTATTGGTTTCAACATAATTTTTAACTTTTTCTTCGATAGAACACGTTGCTCAATTTCGAAAAATTGGCAAATTTTCTGAATATTTTGAGTTACTGGTCTCTAATTTTCATCCATGGTGGTCTGAGAAAATGCAAGGGATTATTTCAATTAATTAAATTGTTGAGGCTTGCTTTGTGATCTATAAGATAATCTTGGAGACAATTCCATGTACAGATGACAAAAAATGTATATTCAGTACCCATGGGATGAAATACTCTATAAATATCAATTCAATATATTTGTTCTATTGCCTGTTCTTAAGTATCTTTTCCATTGATTGGTCCATTGAGGTTAATGGGGAGCTAAGGTTCCCATTATTACTATATTAGGATCTGTATTTCTAACTGTATGTCCATTAACAATTGCTTCATGTAGGTAGGTGCCTAATATTTGATGTGTATGCATTTGTTTTTACTATTTTTTCTTGGTGGATGGATCCCTTTACCGATATGTAGTGTCCCACTTCATCTCTTTCAATGTGTTCCATAATGAAGTCTATACAAAGTGATGTTAGGCTGGATCCACTGGCTCTTCTTCCTTTCTGGTGCTGTGAAATATCCTTGTCCATCCTTTCAGCTTCAGCTTGTGTGTACCTTTGTTGATTAATCATGTTTCTTGGAAGCAACACCTAGATAGGTGCTATTTTTTGATCCATTCTGTTAATCTATATAATTTTATTGATGAGTTCAAGCCATTTGTGTTCAGGGATAATATTGATAGGATATAAGTTGGTACTGTCATTTTGGGGTTGAGTTCTCTTTAATTTTGATTTATTTTGTGAGCTTTAATGGGAAGATCTTCCCCTTTGCCATTATTGAGTTAAGGCTAAATTCCATTCATTCTGTCCTCAGCACATTTTTGAGTAGTGTTTCTATGGCTGGATTAATGTTGGCATATTATAAATTCCTTTTACCATAGAAATATTTCATTTTGAAACATGAGCGTAGATGGACATATTGTTCTGAGGTGACAGGTTTTCTGTTTTACACTGGAAAATGACATTTCATTCTTTTCTTGCTCAAAGAGTTTCATCATATCATCTGAGAATTTAGTACATTATCTGATCACTTTTATTTGCTTGGTTCAGTATTATTTCTTTGTATTTACCTATTTGTATTTTAAAGGCAAATATACAGAGAGGAGAGACAGAGAGGAAGATCTGTTTGATGATCCACTCCCCAAGCAGCCACAACAGCTGGAGCTGTGGCGATCTGTTCTCGGGACCCTGGAGCCTCATCTGGGTCTCCCACATGGGTGCAGGGTCCAAAAGCCTTTGGCTATTCTCGGCTGTTTTTCCAGGCCAAAAACAGGGAGCTGGGTGTGAAAGTGGGCCAATAGGACTAGAATCGGAGCCCACATGGGATCCTAGCATTTGCAAGGTGAGGAATTTAGCTGCTAGGCTACCATTCTGGGTATTATTTCTTTATGTTCTGTTGTGAGGAGATTGAAAACGACGTGTCCGGGAGAGTATTTTTTATGGAGTGAATCTGTTTATGGTTTGTAGTTCTTCCTGTATTTGGCTTCAGAAATGTTCCCAATGTTTGAGTTTCTCTTTTATAATTTCTTTTTTAGCCCTTCTATTTTATGTTTACTTTTATGAAACAATTCTATAGGCTCTTGAATTTCCATTGCCACTTCCCCAAATTCTTCCCAGAAATAATCTGTTCTGTATTATTATGAAAGTATCATCTTTCATAAGTTCACCATTTTGTGATTTAAGTGTATCCTGATCTTGTGGGTACAGACTGTGGCAGAGAATCGAACATTCTATTGTCAAGATATATCAAACATTTTCATTGGGAGTCCAACTTCATTTGGAAGTACTGATGCATCCTGCATTGTATCTGCACATCTTGATATAATAGTCTGCATTACACAGTTACTATACATCCCCCTATATGACAAGCAATAAGCCAAAACCAACAACACAAAGTTTTAAAACTGTGCACTACTGTGTTGTTAAATAGCACTCTACTGATTATTCCTTGCCTGGGATATACTCAATGTCTTTTTCCTCTAACTCTAAGACTGAGATTTTCTTTTGCTCATTTGAGGGTGGGGAGGGCATTAATTTCTTCATTTGTATTGCTTGCTGTTTTCCTATTCCCTTTCCCCATGGCCTTGCAGAACCACAGACATTCTCTTCAAGCAGATTTTTCTGTTGTGTCTGTTGCTTCCAAATTTGTGGGAAGATTTTATTATTCCATTTTCATACTGACAGTTTCCTCTTGTTCTTGTTCTAGGATGAGGTTTGGGGCTTGGGGATTTGGTTTGGTTTGGGGTGTATGTGTGTGGGGGGTGAGGTATGTTTCTGCTGGTCACTCCAGGAGAGGCTTCAGCCACAGTTTCTGCAGACAATGCCACCTCATCTGTTTTCCTTAGCCCTGGGCATTCCCAGGCTGTAATTGGGCTTTCCTTAGGCAGTCTCTCACTACGTTGTGTTTTCTGCTGTGTCTGGCTTCAGGGAGGTTAATACAGTGTAGGACCACATGCTACATTCCTGCTGGCAGTGTCCCCCCCCCCCTCATTCCACCCTCAGCCTGTGGAGCTCTGGAGTAGAGCAGGTCCTTGGCTTTATTCCCAGCACCTCTGCCAAGGCTGCTCCAAACCATAGTTCACCATCTGTTCTGCTTGCAGCTTCCCGAATGCCAGGGCAGCTCAAGCATGCCACCAGATATTCCCTGCCACTGATGTGCATGCCACAGTGGTCTTCACTCTCCTCTGCTGTTTTGTTGTTGTATTCTGTGGCATCTGGCATCAGGGAAGTTATTGAGCTGTAGGTCCACAAGTGCTTGCCTCTTAGGTAATGTCCCTCTCTGTCTCAATTCACAGAAGATCAAAACTTATGGGATACAGAGAGAGAAGTCCCAGGGGTTCTTTTGGGGTGGAGCACAGGTATATCATCCCATTACCATACCAAGCACCCACACTATTCTAATCCTTGAACTGCTTGTCTCCTGCTGCCACCTTCTGGGTAACAAGAGTTATTGCTCTCCTTGATGTTCAAATACCTGTCCAAATCTAGGAGGGTCTGAGGGGCAGGTTTGTTTTTGGCTTTTTATTAGACTAAAATATGTCTTCCATCTTAGATATTATTCTTCCTTATGAACCCATTGAAACTTTGCACAGCATTTTCTATATGTCATATTGTATTATACATTTTAATAATTCTGCTGACTTGTCTTCAATATGTAACTTTAATAGAATCATTCATCTGTATTACGTGTGCATATATTTATCCTCTATTGTTTCTGTGTTCTTTTGGAGTAAGCCAGTGATCATTTTTTCATTCATTTCATAAATCTCTTCACATTATTGCTAAGGATATTTTTTGCTGTTTTCAGGATTCATAATATCTTCATTGTTTTTGTTGCATTTCAGTGTTTATATTAGGTATTTTTGTCAACCCTGGTTCATTTTCTCCTCTGATAGTTTTTATCTTTGAACTACAGTTCTGTAGTTTGCATGAGTGACTGTGCCTACAATAGATAGCCCATGTCTGCAGAATATTCTGGTCAGTGCTTAAGGGAGAAGCAAGAGTCCAGGATGACACCAAAATCAAAAATAGTTGAACTTTTTTGTTAGAATGTGAGAGGCAATGATTAATGTTGTTAGCATAACCACAGGCAGCTTCACCTCTTTTTCTTTCTAATACGCAAGTTAAACCAATGTGGCTGCAAGTCCCCCTCCTTGCCAGCACATATATCACACAAAAAAATCCATGGAATTCTTCATATACTCAGATGCCCAGATATATATATATATACCATGCACTAATATGAAGTCATGATACTCCTACAGTTTTTGCCTAATACTCTATCACATGTGAAAGCTTCGTTGAGACCCCTGCATCAGCCCTGATTGCAGAGAGAAGAGCTATAACGAGCACAGTCAGCCTGTGAGCACTCTGTCTTGGCAGATTGTACCTTAGGCATTCAGAAGTGTATGTTGTATGCCAGCCTCACGGTCCCAGATGAAGTCCACCAGTTTCCTGGCTACCAGTTTAGACTCAAATTCCATGGGCCACATGGATCTGTTTTCTTGTCAGAGCCATGAATTGCACTTCCCTGTGCAGAGACAGATGTGCCATGCAGATATTCACAGGCACAACAGCTTGAAGGTTTTGGTGAGCTAATGTGAAGGTCTCTCATCACTTATCCCATTCAGTAGATATGAACCTGATGCTTCATCCTCTCTCAGAAGCATATGTAGTGTGACAGTTGGGAGACATTCTTGTTCTGTAACTTTCCTGACCTTCTCACTGAAGTTCCATAGGACTATCTCACAGGATGTTGTTCATGCTGGCATTTCACCTCTCTATTGGGTGCAGATTGAGTAAGCCATAGGGACATCCTGCAAAACATTGTAACCAACATAACTCTGACACCTCATGGTGCCTTAGATTCACTTACCAAGTGACTGGAGGTCACTTAAACACACATTATTAAACACAAGAAGACATACCACTACATCTTTTGCTCTTGTCTAGGTTGAAAGTACCACTAGTGAAGCAAGTGCCATTAATTAAATGCTCTTGATGGTATTAGAAGCTTGACTACTTGGTTATATAAAAATGTGTTAAAGAGATAACCTACTTTAATATAATTTCTGTAATCTGTTCATGAGCATTATTATTGACCAAAATGATATAAATGCAATCAAGCAGGTAAAACTTAGAAACAGAATTGAAGACCAATTTTTACTGCTGTCATTATATCAATTATTAATCCACTGTGCATTTAACCTCATTATGTAATGGAAAATCGCTCTTTTTTTGGCTATGGTTATGATTCTGTTCAATGGATTTAAAGTACATATTTATATTCTACTCTTATCCAATTCCAGAAAACCTTGTGGTGATTTATTCTTTAAGTTTAAAATATATTATTTATTTTTTTAAAAAGAAGTTTTTAATAATAAGAAATGCAATTAATGTATATAAATAGATCTCCATGAAGAAATTTCAAAATTCCACTGAAATAACTGATCATAATAAAAATGTCATTTGTGTTAGCAGCTAACACACATGATCCTGTTGGAAATATCATCCAAATTAAGCTGTAACTATACAGTACTTTGTTTTGTGTCTATTTAAACAATCTAAAATGCCTAGACACATGACTAAAATGCATTGACCGTGACATGCCTATATACTTAGATTTTTTAAGTAATTATGAGTCTCTATTTTGTTCCCATTGATCTTCATGTCTATTTTTGTGACATTTTCAGGATGAATTATTTGCAAATATCTGTAACCATTGTCTTCATATTGGAATCGTGGCGTTTCCAGCTCTGTTTTTCTTAAAATTAATTCAGCTATTTGGGATTATTTTCATTTTTATATGAATTTCTAGCATTTCTCCAGATCTGAGAAATATATCAGCTATTACTAATATTTTTGCCATTATTTGGCATCTATAATTTCTTTCTTTAATGTATTATAATTTTCATGACAGGAGTCAGTCACATCCTTGGATAATGTTACTATACTGTTTTTATTCTTTTCCAAATATTGTTAAACTTATCTTACATGTTTTTCCTCAGCCACATAATTGCCTGTATATACAGAAAGAGTTGATTTTTGTATTCATCTTATTTCCTGAAAATTTAGTAAACGTACTGATGAGTTCCAATATTCTCTCAGTAGAGGCCCTTTGCTCCACTATACTGAGAATTATGACATCTGTAAACATGAGAAACATTGATTTACTCCCCAGTTTTTATCTTTCTGATTTTTCTTGCCTAAGAGCTCTGACTAAAACTTCCAGGTCAATATTGGATACAAACTCTGAATGTAAATCCTTGGCTGATTTCAGATGATAGAAGAAATGCTTCCAACTTACTCCTTCTACAAAGCCAGCATCATGTTAGCTGCAAATCAGGGTAAGATATAACAATGAAAGGAACCACAAAACAATATCTCCAATAAATACTGATGCAAAAATTCTCAACAAGATGTTATCTAAATGAGTGTGACAGCACATCAAAAATATCATCCACTCAGACCATGTAGGATTACTCCAAGGATGGTTTGACATACAAAAATCAATAACAGTGATTCATCACATGGAATGATGAATAAAACTGGCATGGTGATATCCATGGTTCTCTCAGCAAAGGCAAGCAAGTCTTTTCATAAACTGTGATATCATTTCCTAATAAGGCATCTTAAGCAAAACAGGAATAAAAGATGCATAATGCAACCAAGGCAAATTGCGACAAGTCCACTGACAGTGTGATACTGAAAGGGATAAGGATGGAGCATTTCCAATATTAGCAAGAATCATTAAAGCACATCCACTTTGACCATTTCTCTCTGGTGTACTTGCAGAAGTTTTATATTGAGCAATTAGCTAAGAACATGAAATAAAAAGGACTATCATTGGAATAGAAGGGAGTCAAATTATTCCTGTGTATGTGACACAACCTTACAGCCACTGCCTAAATTCCATCAGATCACCAGTGTTTCTCTTTTTTTTTCTGTTTGAACTCTTCATTTACTGAGTCATTATGGCTGTACTTATAACATGAATTGAGATTGTGTTAGCATAAAAATTTTAAAAAATTAAGAAGGAGTGTAAAAGCTCAAGAAGGATAGCAATGTCATTACATTTTTAGAATTTTAAGTCAAATTCAACTTTAAGATCATTTAGTTATTTTAATTAACTATGTAAAGATTGTCAAAAATATAATAAAAAAAGAAAAAATGCTGTCGGGACAATTGCAGAGATAAGAAGCAAGATCCCACTTATCACTTATACAAACGTCAGCTCTAAATGGATCAAGGATGTTAATATGCACCCACAAATAATTAGACTATTAGAGAAAAATAAAAGAAGCAGTCTCCAAGATATAGGAATTTGGAAACGCTTCTTAAAAACATCAGCAAAAGCACCAACCCACCCCACCCCACTCTTCAAAATGGGACTGCATCCAACCAAATGCTTCTGTACAGTAAAGGAGATGATCAACATAATGTGGAAGCAACCAATGGAATGGAAGAAAATCTTTGCACGCTTCACAACCAGTAGGGGAATAATATACAGCATTTACAAAGAGATTCGAAAACATAACAACTGTGAAGAAATGGCCAAGGAAAATGACAGAATTTCAAATTGCTCATGGATACATATAAAAAGTTCTCAGGCTCCCTAGCTATCAGGGAAATATAATTGAGAACCACAGTGAGGTTCCATTAAACTCCACTGAGTTTGGCCTACATTCAGAACTGTAACAACACGGGCTGGCCAGGATGTGGGGAGAAACGTACTGTCCTTCACGGTTGGTGGGAGTGTAGGCTAGCACAAACATTGAAGTCGGTATGGAGAGCGCTAATAAAACTGAAAATCAGTCTGCTGTATGAGACAGCTAGCCCATTTCCGGGAATATGTTCAAAGGAAATGAAAGTCTGCATGTGAGAATTGGACCTCTAACCTGTATTTACAGCAGCAGAACCCTCAATAGCAAAGTCATGGAAACAACCTGGATACCCATCAAACAACAGTGGATAAAGAAACAGTGGCACTTCTACTCTATGAAATACTTCTGTCATTAAAAAGAATGAAATCCCACCATTTGCAATGAAACTGTTCCAACTAGAAACCATTATGCTCACTGAAATAAGTCAATCTGAAAAGGACAAATATCATATGTTCTCCTCCACTTATGTCAAACATCATGCAAACTACAAGATCAGGAGATACATAGATAAACATGCATGTACATAGAGTCACGTAGAGGAACAATATAACTGAGACTATCATATCGACTCTGGCATATTCCATATCATATTGACTCCAACATACTCGATAATTACAATGTAAGTATACACTTAAATGGCTGAATGATGTGCTAATGAGTGCTTATGAAGAACTATGTTATTGAAAAAACATATAGAGGAAATCAGTGGTGAAAGAGGGGAGGGAAAAACCCAGAGCATTTGGAATTATATCACAAAACAAATAAATTTTTTAAAAAAAGATTGAGATTGAGAAAAATTCCTGACAAAGTTTTTAAGAAGGAACCTTAGAATTAGGATCTTTTAAATTAGGATCTTTTTTAATTTAAAAGATCCTAATTTGATGTTTAATGTAATTACAAACAATTATGGTATATATAGTACTTATATTTAAGAAGGCGTATATACACATATATGCATATATGTGTGTACAAATATATATATATATATATATATATATATATATATATATTTAAAATTAAATTTGAAACTTTTCCCGAAACTCTTCTGTCACTTTCCAAAAATTTGGAGAACTGTGGTATTACAAGATTGGTAAATAGGGAAAAGTCAGGCTGATTTTGACAACAGAATATAACAATTAAAAAGTAGAGAAGATGGATGCCAAGGAGAAAGCTGGGAAAATGTTCACAGCATAGCTGTATACAAAGCAGAGTCACGATGTTTGTCTGTGAGAGCAGTAGAAAACATGCAGCAGTGAGTATGAGCACCAAATGTGACTCCCACAGCTGGGGCTCCAGGAGTCCCCAGCTTCTCAGTGTGAGATGAGGCCAGACTGCCATAACACAGTCACTTGATGTTGCCTGAGGGAGAGGGAAGCCCCTGCACATGTGCAACTAGGTGGTTTTATCAGCAGAATAATTCCTGTGCTCCACTGACTGTAAGTCCAGCTGTCGTCATGCACAGAGAAGCCACTTGGGACTATTAGCACTTTCATCTCCCCACCTACCACAGGCTGTGTTAATCAAGCTGCCAAGGAGAACTCATATGAAGCTGGCTATGGAAATACTTCTGCTCTTCCTGTGGATGGGGCAGCCTTGTGGGGCCTGAGAGTGAATTCCATCTTCTTTCTAACTATGTGAGCACTGGGGGCTAGAACAGTGGAAATTCTGGCATTGCATGATAGGCTATGGTGTGTAGGGTTTAAGATACCAATGTTGCTTTCCATCTCTGTGCAAATGACTCCAAAAATGTTGTGAAGTTTCATGTAAACTGGTATCAATGCAATCAAGCAGGGCCCCACCCAAAGCTATATACACATTGCCAATGTCAAAACTGAAAGAGATGGTTATCGTGCAAGTCCCTAGATTATACTGAGCTGTGTCATTCATCTAAATGAGATGGAGAGGCCAAAAGAATAGGTGAGCAAGAATAATAAGCCAGAATAAGTAAACTAAAGACACCCGGATTAAATTTCATTTGCGTTGACAGGCATGTTCATTACATTTCAATATTTGGTGTGTGTTGTGGTTCAATTTTCTCAAGTGATGTGATTGATGTGATGAACACCTAAATGATACATAAATCCTAGGCCCCTCCCTGGCATAGCTTCCTGGTTCTTGTTCTGAATTTGCTGCTTCACAATCAGCTCCCTACTGGACACACACACACCAAGGTGCACATACAGCACAAAGCAGCCACATCAGTGTGTCAGTGCCTCAGTGTCCCCACCCCTTCAAACACCCCTATCACTCATAAGTAGGATTTAACTACAAAACACTAGAAGGAAATTCTGTCTCCTGTGGAATTATTCCTGGTTACAGCCACTGCATTCATAGCTTATGCACTATCATGAAGACTCAATGAATTTGAAGGTGTTTCAACAGACAAGACAATTCTTAACAAATTCTTTTCCATTCATTTCATTCTGTTATTTATTATCACTGCTCTGGTAATTATCCACCTCTTATTTCTGCAGAAGACAGGATCCAGTAACCCATTAGGAACTCATTGTGACTTAGACAAAGCCCCATGTTCTCTCTACCACATGGAAACATCCTAAATCCGTTGTTTCTGCTGTTATTTCCATTAACCCAATTCTTAGTTTTTTCTGACTTACCAGGCTGTATTTCAGCTAACAGCCTACCCCATAAAACCTGAAAGACATCACTCATTTGTTTACACTGTAATCAGGTTCAGCACAAACTACCTAGGAGTCTTAAGAGACCTCCCCACTATTTTGGTGTTGCTGATCTGAAATTGAGCATAATTTCCCCCAGAGCACACAGAAAGGAACCTGAAGCTCCACCTTTAACAACTAAACTTGAACCTGCCTATTCAAGCATATTAACTGCTTTGTCTAAGAGCCAAGGGCCAAGTTGTGTTTAGTACTATTCAGCACCGGGCTCATGGTGAGGCGCTGGTACAACCACTACCAGAAAGTACCCACACACGGGCAGAGTCAGCAGCTTTGGAAGAAGCTCCTTGTTCTTCCAGGTACTGTGGTGGGCCAAATAATTCCTAAGAATGCTCGGTATCATGACCTGGTTCACTGTAACCTACCAGCCAGCTACTCCTCATGTTTGCTCAGGGTGGCACCCTTTGGGAGAGGCACAGGGCACTCAGGGACCAGATAGCACGATGGGGCCTCTGTTTCATCCAGTCTTTTCCCACCCAAACGATCTTGGTAGCAACTAATATGGGATCTATTGGGTCCAGCAGCCACGAGCCTGCTGCTAAGTGTATGGCTTCAGAAGCAGACTGATCAGAGGGTTGTGCCTAAAGTGGAGCTGACACAGGGTCAGCTACAGGCCCTGCTGCCCATTTAGATATAAATTAAAATCCATGAGATATAGGTTTCACTGATCTTTGTTGTTGAAATGTGTCTACTCTAGGCAACCACTTGATTTTTTATTACAGTCTACTAATCTATGGCATTTGATTGATGAGTTTAAGCCATTTACATTCAGGATTGATACAAATAGATGGTAATCTGGTCCTGTCATTTTAGCAATGAGTTGGTCATTAATTTAGACTTCTGCTGTTATGTTACTGGGATGTTTTTTGCATTTGCCTTTGGTTTTGGTGGGCACTATTCCTTTTCTCTGTTACGAGAACATCCTTAAGTATCATCTGTAGGTCAGTTTGGAAGAGGCATATTCTTTTATGATGGTGAAATAGGGTAAGGACATGTTTAAACAGATGGAGAAATAATAGCCAATGTGAAGCAGAGAGGGCACATTCCAGGAGACAGGAGAGGACAGAATAACAGCAGAGGGGTACCCGGAGACTGACAGGCACAGGAAAGCAGTGGACACAATGGTGTGGTGTCACAGTAACTGATACCCCAGAAGCAACCGCCAATACCCAAACTCCATCAGCAGCCAGAACTAAACCAGCAAAAAGGTGGGAAGAGACATTTATTGGAAGCTCTGGAGGTGGACCTTAAAAAAAAAACCTGCTGGTTTGTTTGGTTTGACCAGGAGCAGAGACAGAGAACAACCCAGATGGGCAGTGCGGTAATAGGGTGGATTTCACAGCCCAGCCCACCTCATAGAGTCGAATTAGGTACCATTTTGTTTAAGGAGACAAGGACTATGGGGCAGGACTGTGCATGGGAGAGTGGAGATGGGAGTGAACTCATGTCTGGCTTAGCAAACTGCAACAACATGTTAATCTACAGGTTCAAACCAAAAAAGGTCCAGATAGCCTTCAGACCTGAAGGCCAAGAGGTTAAGAACTCTATTAGTGGTACATTGTATGGTGTAGCAAAGAATTTAAGATTGCAGGGGACAATTGTAAGCTATGCATTCACTGAGCTTGGAGAGAACTCACCAAGCTCATTGCATGGCCCTGACCTCACAGGAAAATAATACTGACTATATCACCGTATGAGTTAAAATAGACCTGTGTGGCCCTCAGACCTAGTGGACAACAGGTTCCAGCAACATCACCACCAACCACAACCTAGCTGTATAGCACACCTGTTGTCTCCCTAATTCTGGGACCTACTCCGCCCAGAAGTGGGACAGAGGCTGTACAGACAATGGTGCAGCCTCAACATGGTATTGCAGGAACTGGAGACTGGTGAGCCAAGAGGTGGTGCTAGGGAGACTATGGTGGAAATCTACCATAGGAATTCAGACCTGGATCTCGCTGGAAGGAGTGGCACAACTGACCGCAAACAAACAGCCATGAACCAACTGCAATAAGTAAAATCAAACTGTAGACCTGTGGGTGACACAGCTTTAAAAACTGCCCCAAGGAGAAGATTCTGATAACCAGAAGTACAATGACCAAGATCAAGAGAAGAGACAGAGGCACAATGAATATTACTGTTGACTCCACTACGAAGGAGCAAAATCCTTTCCCAAACTTTCAAACTTCCAAAGTGTGGAAGATAACCACATTTCTCTCACTCCCTTATTCCTCTAGAACATGCCACCATATCTTTCATATCATGAAAGTATGTGCATGCAGTTTTAATACAATCTGTTCCAGGAGCTTAATTTGTCCAAAATCACAAGGGTAAATAAGACCAGAACATCATCTTTCCAATGAAAAGTAAAATAGCCTAAAAACTGATGATTGTATCCTGAGATAACTACTTCATTCCTACACTTTCTTATATTTTATGTTAACTTCCATATATAAAGCGAAACACAGTATTTTTTTTTTTTGTCTTTTTGATATTGGCTTAACCCACTTAGCATAACGCTTTCCAGTTGTATCCATTTTCTGATGAAATACAGGATTGCATTATGTTTTATCACTGAGTAGTATGTCACAGTGTATACACAGCTTATTCTCTTTCTCCGGTCACCATTTTTGGACATGTGAGTTGAGTCAGCAGCTTAGGTATTATGAATTGAGCTGCAACAAACATGGGTGTATAAATCCTCATTCATAGGCTGACTTCATTTTGATTGGATACAATTCCAGAAGTGAAATGTCTGGATCATATGGCAGATGCAGTTTCCGCTTTCAGAGCAATCATCAAAATGTGGTTTATAATAGTTTTACCAGTTTACATTTCCATCCACAGTGGATTAGGGTAGTGGATTAGGGTACCATTTTCTCACACCTTTACCAGCATTTATTTATTTATTTATTTTATGTATTTATTTAGTTATTTACTTATTTTAGTTTTAGATGACAGTCATTCTAATTTGGTGCTGTGAAACTTCATTATCATTTTTTTGCATTTCCCTGATGGGTAGTGATCCTGAGAATTTCATGTATCTGTTGGTGGTTTCTACTCTATCCTTTAAAATCTGTCTGATGATATACTTTGCCTATTTCTTAACTGGATTCTTTGTTTTGTAGAGTTGTGTTTTATCCAAATCTTCATATATTTTGGATATTAATTCTCTATTTGATGCACAATTTGAAAACTCTTTGGATTCTCTGTGTTGTCTCTTAACTTTATTGACAATTTCCATTTTGACACAATTTTTCAGCTTTCTGCAATCAAATCTGCTTATTTTCTTTAGTTGCCTGTTCTGGTTTCATTTCCAGAAAGCATTTGCCTGTACCTATATCTTCCCATGATTTCCACATGATTTTCTCTGGTAAATTGGTGGTTTGTGATCATAGATTTGTATCGGATACATTTTGTGTTGATTTTTGTATGAGGTGTCACGTAAGGGTCTTGTTTTATGTCTCTGCACATACACATACCTGCATGATCCCTTGATCAATCTCCCTTGTGGATTCTACCAGACAGCATTTTCTTAAAAAAAAAAATAGTCTGCATCTGTGTCCATCAGGAATATTGGTCAACAGTTTTCTTTCCTTGTTGTTTCATTCTCTGGTTTGGAATTAAAGTTATTCTGGCTTCATACCAGATGTTGGTGAGTATTCCTTCTATTTCAAATGTTTGATAGCTTCACAAGCAAAATTAACTCTCACAAAATTTTGTAGAATTTAGCAGTGAATAAGTCTTGTATTCCTTTTCATGTCAAAGGGAATCTTTATTGCTAATTGAATGTCTTAATTATTGGAGTATTCAGGTTTTCTTTGTCTTCTTGCCTCAATTTTGATAGACTGCATGAGTTCAAATTCCTGTATACTGCTAGAAGCCCTCAGTAGAGATAATAGGCAAGAAAATGAAAGGGATTCAACTTGGCAAACAGGAAATCAATATCTCTGCTTATAGATGACGTTTGTCAATACATGGGAGAACCAAAAGACTCACTAAAGAGACTGCTAAAACTTGCAAGACAGTTTGGTAAGGTGGCAGAACACAAAATAAAGCTCCAACTGAACAGTAAAGTTTAGACAACTCCAGAACTGAAAGTAAACTACTCAGTATAGTAATTTTTAAAACAGCAGAGAAAACTCTAAAACTTTGAAATTATCATAGATAAGATACAGAAGACCTTATGAGGAATATAACAAATCATTAAATAATAAATAGAAGATGACTTTAATAGATGGAGAAATCTACCAAATTCCTGGATAGCCAGATTCAATCTCGTTAAAATGTCCATACAACTTAAAGTAATATACAGATTCAATTCAATCCCAATTAAATGGACCCTCAGCACAATGTGGAACAATAAGACATGCCAGAGTTAAAATGACTAAAGGAATGACATTTTTTTTCATATTGGAGGGATCATTATCAATTCAATTTCAATAATATATTTAATCATGGGAAATATCTATACAATTATTTTTAGTTACATGTGTATGGCTTTACATTGGCCTACTTTACACATTATAATCCATTCAGCAAAATAAAATAATTATGCAAAGCAGAATAGATAAAAATTTCAATGTTTTCCTTTTTCACTACAGCAATATTTGGCTGGTTCTCCTTTATTTTGTACCTCTTTCTGTAAAATTCTACCATGCATTGACACAGATTTGAGTCTTTACCAATGAAGTTCTTCGTAATGTACAAGTTGAGTGAAAAAAAGACCTGGTTAGTGTGGGCAGCATTGGTAAGTGAAGTAATAAGTTTCAATAATTTATCTTGAAAGCAGTCTGTTTTCATAATTTAAACTCTGATTGTTGTCAACATAATATGTGTGAGTCTCAATATGTAAGCTTCATCTACTCTTTCTTTTAATTTCTTTTTTTTTTTAAAGATTTACTGTATTTTTATTGGAAAGGAGGATATACAGAGAGAGACAGAGAGGAAGATCTTTCATCTGATGATGCACTCCCCAGGCGGCTGCAAAGGCTGGAACTGAGCCAATCCGAAGCCAGGAGCCTCTTCTGGGTCTCCCACGCGGGTACAGGGTCCCAAAGCTTTGGCCTATCCTTGACTGCCTTCCCAGGCCACAAGTGGGGAGCTGGATGGGAAGAGGGGCCGCCGGGATTAGAACCGGGACCCATATGGGATCCCTGGCGTGCAAGGCGAGGACCTTAACCACTGCACCACCGCGCCAGGACCTTTCTTTTAATTTCTAAGCTAATTTTGTGTTAGTATTCTGACAGTCATATCTTGGAAGGATCACTAAATTAGCAATAAATGCTAATGATATGGGAGAAATGAGATAGAAGAAAGTTTGGGCTTGCTCACCTATAATTTAATTAGACTTAAGGGTATATTTGTTTCAATTTTGAACCAACCAAACATTTCCAAAGATCTAAATGTGCGACTCAGTTTCACCTGCAGGAAGTGACAACCCTGCATATCTGGGACTGAGGGTGAAGCCCTAGGGCACTCTCAAGAAAGTGTGGACAATATTCACACTCATTATTATGGCTTACAACACAGACTTCAAATTCTGTATGCAACCTTGTTTCAAGGTAAGGAAAACACCACAATTAAACGAACCATAAGCCAAAAGCTCATGATGAAATCTCTGAGCTTTTATCATCATGTACATAAACTACAAGCAGTGAAGTGACAGTGACAAACCACCTTGAGCACAATCTCCAGGATGGGTCTGTTCAGAAAGTGTATTCTAACAATGATTTACTCACATAGAAGAAAGACAATTTTCCATTCACTGATTCACTCACACAATTGCCTACATAATTGTGGTTTTACCTGGACAAAATTATAACTGAAGAACTCCATGGTGTATCAGGGTCCAAGTACTTGAGCTCTTATCTACAATGGCATTAGCAGCAAGATGCTGGATCAGAAGCATGCAGTAAACAGGACTTGAATTTGCAGTCTGCTATAGCATGCTGATGCTACAATGGTATCTAGAAAAAATGATATTATAAGTCATATCTTCTCCTCTTGGTCCTAATCTTAACAGTTAAAATGCTGCTAAAATATGAATTGTAAATCATATTGTTATTTCATGGAGGAATGTACACTCTGAAGAATCAAGAATATAAATTATATCATAGATATATTGTCACATTATTATGTTAAGCACAAGTGTTATCTTCATCATAAATTTTACCATATATTTTTAACATCTTAAGACGTGGAAATATTTACAGTACTAAGACATCATGAGAATTTAAGATGAAGAAACAGATGTATGTGAGATGATAGTGTTTATTGATGGAATAAAATCAGCTGGAAGAATCAAGGATGTAAAAATCATTTCCTCCATGATCAACTCCATGCAAGGATTATTTTCCTTAATGAAATGGATAAATTTCAGAAAATAATTAGGGAAAACATTCAATAGCATTGCTTTACTGGAATGTGCCACCTATTTAGTTGCAAATTGATGTAGTAACAACTAAAACAGAGTTAATGAAGAGGATAATGAAGCGGGTGTTCACAATCCAACTCTGAGTTTTCAGTGCTGTTGGTAAAAAATAAATGACTCATTTTGGATCAGCACACTTGCAGACAACCAGGCTGTGTGATTCCCTGAGGAAGGGGAGGCCTGGCAAAGCCTTAAACCTCCTGCTTGGGTATATTTTGGAGTGGCACAGGTGCGGACTCCCAAATAGCATGACCCCCTGAGGGAATGCAGGCCCTGAGCCGCCTTGGCAGCAGTGGCATAGGATGAAGTCCTTGGGCCACCCATGGTATACTCTGGGTTCTTGGATGTGGACTTATATTTGGTCTGTCAGATGCCACAGTGGTGGCAAACAGGAACCTGAGGGATCATGTCTAGGTTAATAATGACTTCTGAGGGCCTTCCATGGACAAGGCCTGTGTAGTTTCAGGGCAAGATTATGGAAACTACTGGTGAGAGTCAGAGCAGGGAATAGATAATGTGAGGCTGGTCCATGACAATAAGCAGCACATGAGTGAATTAAATCAGGTGGCGGAAAGTGTGTATGGGTATGTGGTCTCATTCATGTGGAACACCAATCTCCATTGGCATGCACAGGATCTGTGGCTGGCAATGAGTCTGGTTGCAGTGCTAAGGCGAAATGCTGCATGGGTTGGGATTCCCACTGGTGAGCACAGGATCTGGAATGTGTGCAGAGGGCTGATCTGGACATGGCTGCATTCTTCCCTGGCATGGGCAGAGATTTAGTCTTGGGCATGCCAGACTATGCTTGCCTGTAGCACCAACTGGTACACATGAGAACCAGGATACATATAGAACAGTCTTGGCTAGGTCTCCTCTCCCACTGAACAGCATGAGGGCTGTGCCTGGGTGTGGTCCAGATAAGCTAGACTTCAACATCCAACAGTAAGAACCAGATTTGGTATGGACCAATATGGCAAGGGCAATGTTCATGCCAGAACAAGAGGTGGACAAAGTAACCTGGAGCAAGGGATCACCAGTGTGTGCAAGGTCTGCCAAAGGAAGGTGACCTGACAGAGGAGCTTGAGGAATTCCTTTGTCAGGATTCAGCCTCAGGTGAGTGCAAGAACCAACGCAAGGAGAAGACCAAACCAAGAGAGTTTTGGGACACTGAAAAAATGCTCTCTACAGTGCTTTGTTAAAAATCTCAGAATGAAGGGCCTGGTCTGATAGTATAGTGGTTAAAGTCCTCACCTTGCATGCGCCAGGATTCCATAGGGACACCGGTTCTAGTCCTGGCAGCTCCACATCCCATCCAGCTCCCTGTTCATGGCCTTGGAAAGCAGTCAAGGACAGCCCAAAGCCTTGAGACCCTGCACCCACGTGAGAGACCCAAAAGAGCTCCTGGCTCCTGGCTTCAGATTGGCTCAGTTCCAGCCATTGCAGTCACTTGGGAAGTGAATCATTGGATGGAAGATCTTCCTCTCTGTTTCTCCTCCTCTCTGTATATCTGTCTTTCCAGTAAAAATAAATAAATCCTTTAAAAAAAAACAACTCAGAATTAAGTAGACACCAGGAAATGAATAAGATGTGTTTTCAAGGGCTAATCATACGCCAACCTGTGTAGAACTCCAGTAAGGTGATAGCACTACCAATACTTATCAGACGGTTAACGTATAGAATATGAATCCTGTGTCCTGCTCTCTCTGCTCTCTAACCAGGTGCCCTGGGTCCACGGTACTTCAATTCCATCCTCCTAATCCAGTAAACCAAATTTTTTTAAATGAAGACTTATAAGTCTAATATGTTGTTTACAAACATAATATTAATGGAAAAGGGGTGATCTTTAGCAAATAAACTGAAATTCAACAGGAACTTTTTATACATAACTGGTTTAAAAATCAAATGTGACTTGAAACTTACAATGGACATCAGGAATATCCGTGGTGGTGATCATTTTTCAGTTTTGCGCATTAATACCTTAATGGATTGCAAATATTTCCCTATTATTTCTTTTAAAATTTTAATATACTTATCATTGCTAAAGTTTACTATTTTAACAACCTGGATGATAAAGTAAATATATTTTAAAATATTTGTATGTACACTGGATACTTTCATGTAATATTCATTCAAATGAGTGATCTCTAAAAAATCTAACATTTATTAAATACAATATTATTATTGTAAGCAGAAAAATGTTATCACTGACTTATTCTTTTTTCATGGCTGCCTGTTAAAAATTTACTATTGTTCAGATTTAAATATTGTATGATTTATTTTGCCACAAACCAAAAATAAAAACCAATTTTCTGAAGCATCTTAAATAGTATTATTAAATTGGATAATATTATTTAGAATGATCTAATTCATGTAGGTTTGAAATAAATTTAATTAAAATAGTGTAAGATTAATTAAAATATGTTAGAATCAAAGAAACCAAATGTAATTTTAATTCAAATACATAAAACTCCAACTTTATTTTTGCAAACCTATTTCCTTATGTAATTATGTAATTCAGAAACCTGATTATTTCATGTCTAGCAGGAAAAATATATCAGATAATAACATGAGTGTGGAATTTTGCTAAAATTACAATTTAAAAAAAAGTTTCACCCAAGCAATTTTTGGAGATTTCAGTGCACGACACAGAGAAAGACAATCTCCCAGCTAGGCCTCTGCGGTGAATCCATCGTAAGATGAATCCTCAGTTTGTGCTTACAGGGAAGGCATGGCACCAGCTCACCTCCCTCCAAGCCCATAACTCTCATTCCCCTTGTAGTAACAGGACAGCCTTGGCCTTGGCATCCTTATAGATGGACCAAAGCCAGGGAAAAAGTAAACCTCCCTGGTTTCTGAGAGACAGCAGAATAGAGCCTTTGGCTTCAAATTTTGTCACATCTGTACTCAGTTCTCCAAGACAGATCTACCTGGGCAGATTGTTCTCAGTCATTGTCAAAGTCAAAATTAAAACAACAAGCTTGGATCTTTGCTCCGCGGGTCAGGCATGTGGAGCGAACTCCACATCATTGGTCAATCTTGGCTGATGGACAGAGGTTGCAGCCTACTCCCAGTTGCTGTTTAAGCAGCCGTCACCATCTTTGCTCTGTGGGCAGCCAGTGTGCCCATCAGGCACTGGGCTTTGCCTGCTGACTGCTAGCCAATGAGCTCTGGCGACTTGGGGGGTGACGAATTATTGCCTAGGGACATCCATGGGTGAAGACACCATAGGTGTAAGTTAGGAATGGAGCCTAAGGGACACCTAATGACAAAGCCACTATACTTGCAGGTAAGTGAAGGTACGTGAGACCTGGTGGTATGGAGGGGAGAGATGGGAAGATTTGAATGGGCCAGACTTATTCACCAGCCCACATGGCAGTCCTAAGATGAGCTTATTAGCACAAAGCAATACTGACCACCACATGCCAGAACACATGAAGGCTATGGCTGGGGGCCTGTCTAGTGGAACAAGATACCAGTACCTGATTGAGTGTTGGAACAGGGCACAGGTCACATTAGGCAGGGTCATGACACTAACCAGCATGGGAGAGGAACCAGATCCAGAAGGAGATTCTGTGAGGTATAAGTGGGCCCAAAGCTATGGAAATATACGTTCTGCTGCTTAGTGTTGGGGTGGTGACTTGCTGAACTGAAAGTGAACATAGCCCTACCAAAACTCATGGGTGCTGGGGCTGAGAATAGGTTGGGAAGGTCCAAGCTGCAGCATCTGCATGTGCATCCTAAAACAGGGTGTAGAGTTGCTAGTTCACAACATCCACCAACACATACCAGGGCCAAGATGGAGGGTCAGGCTATGCGGGGTAAGGGCTGAAACCCTGCTGGAGTATGTGAGATCTGGGTCTGGTAGTGGGCCAAGTGGGGGAGTCTGAGAGACTCCCCAATATGGACTTAGCTCCCACTGGTGAACACGTGGTCCAGACATAGGGTTCAGGCAAGCTAGGCAAGGTATCCTCATCTTAGCATGTGTGTAGGTTGGTTTTGGAAGGGGGCAGACCAGGCAGGGTTGAGCATACCCTAACCCAATGCACTCCAGGCTGGAGTGTAGGTCATGTTATCAAAGCAACTGGTTTAGATGAGCTGGGGATGAGAGCAGATTGTGCCAGGGCCAGATTTGCAGCACCTGCCAGCAAGAGTTGGGACTGGGGTCTAGCTAGGGCAGGCCAGCTTGCTACATCCAAAGGCAAAGCTAGGACAGATGAGGGGAAACACCAGGCCAAGTCCGAGCAACCACTGGCACACGCAAGATTGATGGATGGGAACAGGCCTGGTTGGGGAGCGAAGTGGACATCCTGGCCAGGTTGTGATCCCCATTGGAGAGTGAGAGAGCCAGCATGGGGACTGCAGTCTGGTCTGGATATAGCTGCAGAATCCCTCAGCATGTGTGTGGGCTGGGTCTGGGATGCACCACACTGGACTAGAATCCAGCACCTACTGGTGCCCAAGAGAGCCTGGATAGGTGTAGGATTGGTTAGGTTGGTTCTCTGCCCCTGCTGAGCCATGCATGAGCTGTGTCTGGGTGTGCACCATGCTTGGCTAGGCTGTAGCACCCTACAACAAGAACCGGAATGGGTTAGGGCTGATGAGGAAAGGCCACTGTTCCTGTAAGGATGGGAGGTATACTAAGTAGGGCTGGTCCATAGACCCACCGGTTGCATGAAACCTTGCATTTGAAGAGGTTATGATGGAGGAGCTTGGGGAACTCCTCTGTTGGGATACAGTACCTGCAGGTGAGTGCAAGAACCAAGACAGGGAGTAGCCCAGACCAGGCCAACATATGGTACCACTGGCATACATTTGGTACAGATCAAGGGCAGGTCAAGCTGGGTCAGCACATATCACCAACAGTTGAATCCAAGTGCCAAAATGTAGTGTGGCTCAGACCGGGTCAGGGTGCAATTCCAGCCAGTCAACATGAGGGATGGTACTGGTATGGGGAAAAGTGGATGAGAAAGCAGCTTCATATCACGTTTTTTCTTCTGGTATCAGGGGAAAGTGGAGAGAAGGGAACAGGGCTGCTGCCAAGAACACTACCACATCAGTACCCAGGAATGGGGTAAGTCCATCTGTGTCATCTTAGGGTCGCTGATGTAGAGCATGTTCTGAGGATACTTCTTATATGGTTTGATAATGCTGCCATGCTGTTGATTTCTTTGCTCCAGGGTTGAGGAAATCCTTCTAAGGTCCATTGGCTGACACAGTCCACATTAGAATCTCGATTCATCCAGATACTTGTCCAGAAGAGTTGTCCAATTTGTTTTGCTCTCTGTGATGCTATATGTCCTCTGCAGGCCTCAATGAACTGGTAGTTATGTCCTCCATGAGCATCTGGACATGACATGACAGGGCAGGCTTTAGCAATCATGGAGACCCAGGTCCGAAGCATGCAGTCCATGGTCAGGCCACAGATCCTGAGATTTTCCCCGTGGTTGCAATTATGAGTCCAGTGATTCAGTTGGGGAGGATCTTTAAAAGACTCATGAGAGGTAACCTGATGGCTGTATGTGCCCATCAAAGTCAGATCCAACTAAGTTCAACATCCACATCAGCCTACACACACTGGCGGTTACAATCACCTGATCAGTTCTGTCTCCAGCCACATCTAATATGCACACCAATAGATGGTTCAGCTCAGCACATCCCTGCCCACCATTCACTCTGCCCTCACACACTCTAGTGGAAACTGCAGCCTAGTTGGAGCAGCAGCCTCCTACAAATACTGACCAGGCCCTCTCGCAGCCCCAGATCCTGTGCTTGCTGGTATGTGTGGCAGACTGGTCCAGTCTATCCGCCATCACATTCAACTCTCCTACACATCAGTAGGCATTAGATGTGATCATCATGCAGTGCAATGATTCACTGAAATCAACATTTCCACTTTAAAAAATCCCTTTCTTATGTTACCTAACAACTTCTGGGTATCAATGTTCTTTTTATTTCCTGTAGAAGGAAATAAACATATTTTTTATAGATGCTTAAAGAAATTCTCATTGTTTTGACTTTTCACAGAATGACTACCAAAAAAAAAAAAACCTACTGCATGAAAAATTTTCATTAGTGGTAGATGCCCAGAGAAAATCCTACTTCGTGATATAATCTTAGATATCACAGTTGGAAATGAAACCACTTCATGTCTCTTAATTACCTAGACATTATTAATCATATTGGAAAAATACTGGGCTGCACAGAAAGTTTGAGAAAGGATAAGAAAAGTAAAAAGCCTGCTGAGTCTGCAGTGGAAAACATTGGTTTCTGGCTGTTTTCTTTCCTATTCTGCCCCCAACAGCCACAAAGGCATCCAGTACGAAGTAGGAAAGCAGATTTTTGTGACAAATCGTCTAGTGAAAATATGTCAGTAATCAGTAACGGAAACAATTACTGTGTAGTATTAAACATTAGCATCTTCCTTCCTAAGGAATTTACACGTGTTTCAGTCTACGTCAAAGCAACTTATCTATGCTTTTCTTTTTTGCTTTTCAGAACATCACTGAATCACACTAATAAGATGCTCCCCTGGCTCTGTTGCAACATTACAGGGTAATGGAAATTGATGTGGCCATGCGCTAAAGCCAACCATGTGGGGTCAGCTTGCCAAATAACAGTATTCCCTTGTGAGAGCATCTCATTATAGCAGTTTGCCGTTAGGATTTCCACGATGGGACTCCAGATAAACTGACCACCTGATATGAGGATCTGCCTCTAAAAGATTTCACCACAGCATTGTCACCTCCTAGGACTAAGCATGCATCACATAAACTTTCAGGAATATTCTGAAAATCTGTTGAATTCATACAGCCAAATGATACAGTAATCTCATCTCTGAGTCTATATTCTAAGGTATTCAAAACTGTATTTTTATGTTTAATGGAACATCTTTCATATCATTGAAATTTGAACTAAAGTCCATCAATATTGGATGAATAACAAAATGTTGTATCAAAACACAGTAAATTACTCCTTGGGCTGTAAATAAAAGAAAGCTCTGTCATTTGCCAAATGATGGAACAAAGAGGCACTATCATGATCAAAATACATCAAACATGGAAAGAAATATGATGTGAATTTGGTCAATATATTAAATGTAAAAAGTCAATAATTAAAACAAAAGCATTTCAAATGCTACTTTAAAATCAAAACCAAAGCAAGGAGTGCATGAGAAACAAATGACCAAAGTTTTGCATGAAATCAGGAACAGGAAAAAAGAAGGTTTCACACAGGCATACAAGGCTTGATATGTACAAAATGTGAAGAGACATTTCTTTAAAAAGTGCAAAATACAAGTGCAAAATCAGGTAAGACAATGGAAATGAATTTTAAAAACAGGCAAAAGTAACAAGCACAATATTTGAAATACTAACATTTGTGAAGAAAGTGGAAAAATAGAGTAGTAAGATCAATTTTGATTAATTTTATGAAACTCATCTATAATGCCTTTTACCAGGAACTTATATAGGAAAATTTATAGAAGACAACATTTTCCATATATAACAAGATGTGGATACTTATAGTTGGTTCAGTTTTTCTGTTTTCTTTTCAAATTTGCAAACAAGGAACAAATGCTGTACATTTCATATGCACCACTTTAAAAGCATAATAATGTCCCTCTCTTACCCCCAGTTTCCGTCCCCCTTCTTCCGTATTTTTCATTTGAGTTTTACAATGACGTACTTTCATTTTACTTGGAAAATCAAAGGCGTATCCCTTCATTGAATACATAACTCAACAATTAATATAGGCTATTGTGTTCAGTCAATTCTAGCACTTTGGGTTCATCCACAGGTGAATTAAGATCTACTGTAAACAGTGAAACACAACTTAAGTTTAGTTATCAGCATCTAAATAAGAGCTTTGCACTGAATGCCATCCACAGAAGCCCAAGCCCAAATTGTGCCTAATAAGACAAAATATCAATGTTGCGTTCATATTAGAGTACTAAATGGAATTTTCTGAAGGTCTTCTCATTTTGAGAGTAAACTGCCTCATGAATCCCTTAAGGCTTAAATAAGTAATAAGTCAAATAATGAATAAATAAACTGAATGCTTCAATGAATAAAAATAAAATTCTAGACTTCCTGAAATATATTGTCTTAACAATAGATTCTGAAAAATTCTACCCCATCTCTGTTCAGAAGAGCCTTCTGACACACCTTCACTCAGCAGAGGAGATAAAACACAGCGTGACAATCAGGAGAAGTTGTCCTTTGGAGACCTGTGGTAACTCATGACCAAGGTGCCTTTGTACCCATTTCACAGGGTGCTGCTCATGGTGTCATTTGGCCTTCCTATCAGGTTTAGGTTGAGCAGATAGAGCAGGTCACAGGAGCATCTGAGACCACATTCCCACACCACCCTGATGCACTCTGGTGCCTTGGATACACACACCTAGTGACTGAGGACGACCTAAAGACACCGTATTAAACATGAGGAGAACATGCCACAGCAAGGATAATCTGACTCCTTTGATATTTACTATTAATTGTTATAGCCACCATATTTACATGGTTTGCACTAACCTGAGTACTTTAATAAGTTGGAAGGGATTTTTGTGTAGACAAAGAATTCTTGATGAGTTCTTTGCACTTCACTGCAGCTTGCTGTCCCATTTCACATCCTGGTATTTATTTGCATCTTGTTTATACAGAAGACTGAATCTAGTAACCTATTAGAGATAAGCTGGAAACTAGACAAAACTCAGGTTACCCCAAAATCAGAATAATAGCCTAGATTTCTTAATTCTTAATGTTTTTACAGAAAACCACTTATTGCACATTGAAAAAACCTTATCACTGATTGTTTCAAACTGAATTCCACCATGGTTAAACAGAACCTATTTTCGCCTCAACATTCTATTATCCTTGGCAGTGCTGCAAACAACAAAATACATGCAATGAATGTTAACATCTCAAATCACATATAATCAAATACACCACAAAATTCTTGTTAAACAATTTAAGTGAAGCTAGCGAGTGGGCATGCTCCTTGCACAGTGGGGATATGTCGGCTGTGAAAACAAAATAGTTTCTAATTAGGATTAACACTTATAACCCACTCTGGATTCTCCGTTCTGGAGACAGACAGACACACACACATATACACACACTCTTTCATACAGAAAAAATGCAGGTTCAAGACATATACTTGGCAGAATACTTACCTATATAGCTTCCACGAATTGCTACAGAGACGAACAGTTACAAATTCCATGAAGAACCAGTGAGCATGCATTCATCTGGGTTAGTTCTAAACAATGCCATCAGACTATGTGACTGTCTGATATTCTAGTCATTATTTTCTCTTTTGAGACACTGATTCATAAAATATCACGAATCAAGTACTATCCACAGCAGCATGGCAGTGAAAACAATGAGGACGAGATCTGAAAAGCCACATCGCATCCCACATTTTAATGCTGTCTTGGAAGGCCTGTTACTCTGAAACAATCTCGGTGCATTTATTGAGGTGATCATTAGAGCTGGAATGGTTATTCTATATCTATATAGATCATCCTTAGTAGCAACATTTGCTTACTCAGAACATATTTGCATCTCAAATATATGCAAAATTTCTCACAGAGTCAACACAACTCACAGTTTGAACAGAAACCTCAGTGTTTAAATTTCAACATTCAGAAAATAAACACTATACATTAGGCTGCTTTTAAATATAAATTACTCATTTAAACAAGTGGAATATAATTCTAACTTGTGTTGAAATGATTTTTTATGAAGTATTGACAAAATCAACTAGTTAATTGCAAGATGAATATATGATATCACAAACCAAACTCTGTTACACAATTGTTAAAGATTTAGATGTAGATACAACTACAGTTGGGGAACTGGGAGTCTCTTAATTAGAGAAATAAGCATCATGGATCAGACCCTAATTTTTATTAACTTTTATTGTTAATAATGCCTTACTTTGCATATTTCTTTCACTGATGACAGGATTCTAGTTTAAAACGCTTAACAGTGGAGAAAAGAAAGGGGCCTGATTTTTTTTTTAATATCTTCTTGTAAAGTTACTCTGCTAACCTCTAATTCTCTGCTCTAAAAACATTTAAATCTTTTCAAGTGCTGGCTGGCCAATTTATCCTTGACAAGTGATTCAGAACAACAGATGAAACTTCTGATTCCACAAACAAGAATGTGTGAGCATACATACATATATATGTACCTTGTGATGTTAGTGCCTTGATTGATCCATCTTTGATTAAATACAACTAAATATTATCAATAAACAGCATTAATTTCAAATTTGAAACTTAAATCTCACTGTACGGTTTTCTTGCTTTATTTTTCTCAATTTTACATTATATCTATTAATACTCAAAGAACAAAATTCTCCAATTCTGAAACCAACTTAAACTCACAATCTGAGGCTAGTTTATAACTTTAAAGCTATTTTGCTAAAATGTAAAAGACCTTAATATTACAAACAAAATTTTTACAATTTTAAACTTTTATAGTATCTAATTTATTTCTTTAAAATATCCTGAATTGCTTTTTTTTTTAAGATTTATTTATTTTTTATTTTATTGGAAAGGCAGATATACAGAGAGGAGAGACAAAGAGGAAAGATCTTCCATCCGATGATGTACTCCCCAGGCGGGCCGCAAAGGCTAGAACTGAGCCAATCCGAAGCCAGGAGCCTCTTCTGGGTCTTCCACACGGGTGCAGGGTCCCAAGGCTTTGGGCTGTCCTGGACTGCTTTCCCAGGCCACAGCAGGGAGCTGGATGGGAAATGGGACTGCCAGGATTAGAACCAGCGCCCATATGGATCCTGGGCGTGCAAGGAGAGGACTTAACCACTGCACCATTGCGCCTGGGCCCCTGAATTGCTTTTATACAAATAATCAAGCGCTTACTCTTCAAACAAAACTCCTTTATCAGCTAAAAGAGGGTATGTGGTAATGCACCATTAAAAACTTAACACACGGGTCTGGTGGCATGGCCTAGCTGCTAAAGTCCCCTTGCATAACCTGCCGGGATCTCATATGGCACCATTCTAATTCCGGAAGCTCCGTTTCCCATCCAGCTACCTGCATTGTGGTCTGGGAAAGCAGTAGAGGATGGCCCAAAGCCTTGGGACCCTGCACCCATGTAGGAGAAAAGGAAGTTCCTGGATCCTGGATTGGCCTGTATAGCATCGGCCATTGCGCTCTCTTGGGGAGTGAATCATCAGATGGAAGATCTTCTCACTGTCTCTCCTCCTCTCTGTATATCTGACTTTCAATAAATAAACAAACAAAAAATAAAATAAACAAACAAATAAATAAAATGTTGTGGCCGCGGTACTCTCCTCGAGGAGCTTGTTGTTGCACTCGCTACTTTTAAGTCTGGGTAAAGTGATCCGAAAAAATACTGCTCTACTTGCTGCCTAAAGCTTTTCTCCTGACAGCCACCTCCCATTTTTGTATAAAAGGCTGGGTGAGTCAGTGGAAACCAGCCATACGCCTACTTCAGCGTACAGGAGACCAAGCATCACAACCTTAAGTATACTATTAATTTCAATAACCCAAACCTATTTCCTCCTGTCCTCCCAAGGGATGCCAGCTGTATCCCAGCTAACTCCTCTCTCTATATTAAACCCAAATAGCATTACTTATTCAAACATTTCTAGGATCAAATTCTAACCAATAAGTCCTAACCTTAGAATTTTCAATGCTATTCGCTTGTTTTCCATTGGAGCAGTATTGGTCATGTCCCCCAGGGTTTGCTGCCCTCCAGCCACAAACTTATCAGGTGAGCATCAAGATAGATGCAAAAAGTGCCATATTTAGGCAGCCTCATGGGTGCTTTGCTTCCTTTGTCTCCTTGACCTGACCATGGTTCTGTTGTACGGTTTGCTGAAGCAAATGGTCCCTCAGAGTCCCACTGTTCTTAATGGCTACCGTCAGCAGCTAAAAGTAACAGCTTCAGAAGCCAACCTCATGTATGGGAAATGCACCAGTGTGGAATTGATTATGGGGTCAGCTGTTGGGTCTTGCTGCCCTTAGGAGGTCAAAATTTGGGTTGGCAGTGCATGACTGCCTCTCAAAAAAGCTGCATGCTGAACTGTAGAGGTGGATTCAGGTGTCACTCTGGCTGAACTGTACAGGTGGATTCAGGTGTCACTCTGGCTGAACTGTACAGGTGGATTCAGGTGGCACTCGGCTGCAACCTGTTGCTGCCTGGCTCTAGGTAGTTGCTGGAATGCCTCAGGCTGTGGGTATCATAGAACATTACCAAGAGGTAGGATAATGGTCACCCGGATTTAAGCTCCATGCTGCCGGATTCCCAGCTCTGGGATGACTTGGCAGAGCTCAGCTCAGCCCTCTCCCTCAGGGATGAACCATTGTCCCCCAGTTAGGTGCAATGTAGGTTGGCTACCAGTCTGCAGCTAAATGTAGTGCTTCAGAAGCCAACCCATTTATGGGAAATGCCCAATGTGGAATTGATATGGGGTCAGCTGTGGGTCTTGCTGCCCATTAGGAGGTCAAAATTTGGGTTGGCAGTGCACGACTGCCTCTCAAAAAAGCTGCATGCTGAACTGTACAGGTGGCTTCAGGTGGCACTCTGGCTGCAACCTGTTGCTGCCTGGCTCTAGGTAGTTGCTGGAATGCCTCAGGCTGTGGGTATCATAGAACGTTACCAAGAGGTAGGGATAATGGTCACCCGGAGCTCAGGCTCCTGGCTGCTGGAGTCCCAGCTCTGGGATGACTTGGCAGAGCTCAGCTCAGCCCTCTCCCTCAGGGATGAACCATTGTCCCCCAGTTTGGTGCTATGTAGGTCAAATACTGAGAATTGTCTTCATAGGGCATGTGCAGCTTATGTAATTTCCAATTGAACTGAAATCAGGAGCATGGCTCAATTAAACCATTTGGAGGTGAACTCAAGGTACCCCCTTAGCACCAGTGTTGCAGTGAAAATATTTGGTAAATCTGATTTCCAAAGACGTAGCAGGCAATATTCAGAGCATTTGCCTGTCTGGGCCGCAATGTTGGTGCTTGTCCAACATTAGGCACACAGGATCCTGGGGAGCCCAGAACCATGTACATTGAGGGTGAAGAAGGAGCAGTTCAGCTGTCAATCTGGAGCGGCAGGTAAAGGTCAATTTCCACAGCTGTAATCTTGGATTGTAGGAGCAGTGTAAAGATGACCTCTTTTAAACCTGAGCCATGTACTTGAAATATATCCCTGTGCTAAGAAAAAGGACAGGGAATTTCCCTGAATTATTTGGTGAAACCTTCAAGATAAGATTTCAAAATCTTGTCTACATCTATAAATTTTTGCTTTAGGAATTTAATACATGAAGCCATGTTAAAAACGTGTCACTCCTTCAGTGTTTGAGGATAAATGCACAGGTAGGCAGATATCCACTTCTGGGTAAAGTGTGCCTCCTAGCTGATTTTCACACACACACACACACACACACACACTATGTTTTATTCTTAAAGGGTACATGGTATGTATAGGAAAAAGTAAATATGCTTTTATAATTTTAATCAATGGTCTTCTTCATCAGAGATAGTTTCCTAGATGGGAGAATTTTGAAACTGTGTAATGATATTTATTATGCCTTCTTTAAAACAGCAAGAAATTTTATGGGGAGTGGATTGGTCCCTACAAAAGGCCAAGGTATAAAGCTACGAATACTTTAATTCGACTTCTCTCTTTTCTGTTCCATACAGAGTGCCAAGTCCCCATGGCTGATTTCCATGGAAGAAACAACTATTTCATGTATGTCAGTCTAGATTTCTTACAAATTCTTTCTCAGCCAATGCATTGTTTGTGCATGCAAAGGCTGTTGATTTTTGTGTTCATTTTATATCCTGAAACATTACCAGAGGGGAAAAAAAAAACATGAGATAAAAGACAAATGCTTGGGAACAGCATATACTGACAAAAAGCCAGGGAAAAAATCAGGAAAACTCAAAAGAGTGCTCTAGTTTGGTGAGACAAAAGCCAAGTAACCAAGCATATGTATCTTAGAAGTTCCCAAAGGTGTTGAAAAAGAAAATGGATTAGAAGGCCTATAACAGCAGAGACCTTCCCTAATATGGAAAAAGTTCTGTAGGGAGCACATAGAACTCCAAATGAGCATGATATGAAAACAACCTTCACAACAACACACTAGAGTAAATCTCTCAACATTAATAGAGAGGAGCTTCTAAGATGTCCATGAGAGAAAATGTCATATGAAATTCAGAGGATCTCCAATACTATCAACAACTGATACCTCATCAGAAACCTTACAACTAAAAAGAATGCGGAGAATAAGGCCAGGTCATTAAATGAAGAGACTTCCAACCAGAATATCTTATTCACCAACATGAAACAGAGACCTTCCAATACAGACATTTAAAGAATTTGCCACAATACATGGAGGCTTAGAAATAATGCTTTAGGATGCGCTACGCACAAAAACGAGAATGATAATCACCAGCCCTGAAATTTAGACTGCAGGCCTCTACCTGGGTTGCACTATGACTTCTCTTTTGTTTTTATTTCCCACCTACCATCCTAGGACTTCATCATTTTCAAGGTTCCATGCTTCTTTACCAGGTTCCTGTGTTCATTCTCAGGCATGCGCTTCAAAATCCAACATTGTGATTCATACTTTGCTTATTCCCTGTGAAAGCATAGGTGAATCTCTCGCACATCTATTTAACTATATGCTGCTTTTCACCTTGCAACTTTTGGAAATAATGATCAACACTTTTGTAGGTGGGTCTCTACTAGAACGTGTTAGTCTTTCCATGAATAAATTGAAGTCATGGGAATTGGGGAGATGATATAACTAAGGATAAACCATCATCACAGAATGCTCAAAGTACATATTGTCAACATGACTTAGCTTTTATTTTGCCTAGATCATAGAAGCTGAAGGAATTATTTTTTTTCATATTTTTCTACAGATGAAGTTTTTCATTCACTTTCTATTTTCCATGCATAGTCACTCTTAAGAAGTAGAGAACTAGGCTTTATCTCCTAGAGCATGAAATTTTAAATAAATTATTTGCTCTATAAAATAAAGTGTCCCCTTCACCTCACTGCTTTATCTAGTCAATAATGGAATTGTCAGTAAGAACACATGCTTATTATTTCACATTTTGGTTAACAATTGCTAAAATTATTCATTTATATAAAGTTAAGAAATCTCAGATAACTATTACACACAGGTGTAAGATTTACATCACTTTCCCAACACAAAGACAAAGGGATTAAGTTTCAGAAAGAGTTCCAAAAGCAAACTGAAAAACTACTTTCATTTACCGTATTATGATAGTATAAGGGACAGAAAGGTTATTAAATTGAGAACTTCGAATCATGAGAGGCATATAGACTTCAACAGCATCAAATTACAAAATATTACGATATAAGACAAAACCACGAGACAAAATCTTGCATATTTAAACTGCATGAAAATCTTAGATTTTTTAAATTACTGGACAAAAAAGTTGTAATATTTGTTTCATCAATTTAACGTTGTTTTCATACCAATCACATTTTGCAGAATGCCAATTAACCTTTTATCAGAACTAATAAGCACCAAAGGACTCACAGTGGCGTAGATATTTTCCACAAGTCTCTGGATATCCACGACAACTGGCTCATATTTCCAGAGTATGGATGAGAAGGATGCGATGGTCATATCCACACAGTACATAATCACAAAGAAACTCACCAGCACTAGGACAGTACACGTGGCCTGTTTGGCAGGGGAGATTCTTGGGGAAATGCTCGTGCTGTGAAGGTACTCAGACTTCCTCTGATGGCTACATAAAAAAATCACCATGTACATGCTGGAGAGCAGCATCATTCCTATAAAGAAGACATTCTGAGACAATATAAGTGTGAGAAATAGTGTCATGATGACAGAGTTCATTGAGGAAAGTGAGCAGTATTTACTGACATTGAGTAGATTGGTCCTGTTGGAATAAGCTACTGCATAGATGATCATGTTGCTATTGGAAGACAGGTTGAGGGACCAAAAAGAGAAGAAAGCAATGACAATATAACTTGTGAGTTTGTGCTTAAATCTTGACAAGTAGGAGTTGGGACTGATGATGATGACCTGAACGATGCTCAGGAGACAGGTGGTGGAGATGGAGAGATTCCGTGTCACCCTGCTCACATAGTATGAAACCTTACATTTAAAGTCACTTGGAAAATTCACTGACTTGAACATGTGTGCAGACAAAATTTCCACTGTAGTAAGCAGCATCACTAAGTGCACAAAAGCCAGGTGACATTTGGTTATATCAGTGGGCCTTGGCCTATGAGCCTGGTGGAATGTGAAGATGTGGAAGACAAGGAGGAAGGCATTGGCTGATATCCCAATGCCAGCTTGGAAAAAATACACGCGTTTTAATGATAACATAATTAGATAGTTTGTATATCTCTGCACACCTAGGACATTTTACATGCCTATAAAACAAAGAGAGACCTCATGTCATATGTTTTCTTTTTTATGAAAGTCACCACAAATCATCCTTTTTATTTTACCCACACATTATGAGCCCTGAATGCAAACTGGAAATTCCTGGATTTAAAATTTCTGCACTACTTTTTCTACAATAAGTGTTTTGTCATTATATTAATGTTTGACTCTTTTAAACCTCTCAATTTTGGCATAAAAACAACCCTCCAGAAAGCAGTCTTACTTTTAATTTGCTCTTTCTAAACTTTTTGAGGTACTCTGAAGAAGCACACACACACACACACACATCTTATCTTAAATAATTAACATTCAGGAATGGATGGAAAAGGAAAAGCACTCTTCTACAGCCACATGACTTGCATGACTTAAGGAAGGACACACTGTACATTTGGATGGTTGGTGAACTTTCTTAAAGGCTTTATCTGGGAAAGCAAAAACACATGTGTATCAGAACTGATAACTGATTGCTCCATAAACGTGAGCATTCACGCTCATAACAACATGGGATTAGCATAAATTTGACCAAGTGATTGGATCTTTAAGTATTTGAAGACTCACATTTGATTTCAATAATATATTTAAGCATGGAACATATGTGTGCAGTCATTTTTCTTACTTATATATGGGCTTATATTGGCTTAATTCATACATTATTAGCCATGCAGTAAAATGAAATAATTATATAAAGGATACTGGATAAGAATTTCAGTACTTTCCTCATCTAACACAGAAATATTTGGGGGATTATTCCTAACTAATTTTCCTCATTCTGTAAATACCAAAAATGCCCTGAAACAGATTTGCTCCTACAGAGCATCAAATATCCTCCTTTCCCCATGAGGCTGATCTTAATATATAAATTAAGTGAGAAAAGACCTGCTTACTGTGCATGAATATTAACAGCTAATTTAAAATATTTGCATGATTTACTTGAAAACTGCTTTAATTCACATAACCTAACAACTTTCATTGTCTACATATGTCATACATTTAACCCTAAAATTCTCCTTTATTATTTATTTGAGCTTCAAATTTTTTTTTTCATTTTATGTTTGGATCTGAGTAATCTGGTAGTGGCATCAGGGAACAATTCATGAATTTGTAATAAAATATTACTCTCCTGAGAGAAATAAGGTTAAGAAAGTTTGGGCATGATAACCTATGTTAATCACATTGTAAACAGGAATTTAGTTCTTCTCTTAACAAAACAATCATTCCTGAAATCTGAATGTGGAACTCGGTTCTCAATGCATGGGGTGACAACCTGGGTTGTCTAGGACTGAAGTGAGGCCCAGGGATCAATAAGGAGACAGAAAGTGTGGACAATACTCACCCTCTTTATTTTGACTTTCATGTTAAACTCCAAAGTGTTTATGTAATCATAGATCTTGGCGAAAAAAATACCACAAATAATTGAGCCAGGAACCAAGAGACTGGTGATGAAGTCCTTGGGCTTGCATTAGACATGTACACAATACAGAATAATTATAACGATACTGAACAGCCATCTGTAAAAAATGTAGGGGTGAGACAGTATCAATGACAGGTTCAAAAAATAACAAACAACCAAACAAAAAATTACAGGTTAAATCAAGGCAAACATGTGGTATCTAATCTTTTGGGATTCGCTCATTTCCCTTAGCATTATAGTTTCCAGTTGTGCCCATTTAGCCACAAAGAACTGCATTTTGTTTTTTTTTTAATAGCTGAGTAGTATTCCATGGAGTAGATGAACCAAAGCTTTCTTATCCAATCTTCTGCTGATGGGCATTTCGGTTGCTTCCATGTTTTTGCAATTACTGATTGTGCTGCAATGAACATAGGGATGCATGTTGGTTTGTCGTAAGACAGGTGTTTTGGATATATTCCTAGGAGTGCTATTGCTGGGTCATATGGTATGCAGATTTTGAGTTGTTTGAGTGTTCTCCAGACTGATTTCCATAAAGGCTGTACCAATTTGCAGCTCCACCAGCAGTGGAGTAGGGTTCCCTTTTCCCCGCATCCTCGCCAGCAAGCGTCGTTGGTGTTCTTGTTTATGTGGGCCAATCTTGCTGGTGTTAGGTGGTACCTCATCGATGTTTTAATTTGGATTTCCCTTATTGCCTGGGAGCTGGAACATTTTTTCATATGTTTGTTTGCCATTTGGACTTGTTCCTTTGTGAAATGTTTGCCCATTTCCCGTGCCCATTTCTTGAGTGGCTTGTTTGTTTTGGTTTTTTGGTTGTTTTGAAGTTTCGAAGAATGGAACTTGCATTATTTTTAACATATTGTTTACCCAATACTATGTCAATTAATTCCATAATGTTGTATATTGATACTGAGGCCTTGTTGGGGCTTTTAACTGACCGGATCTTTACTCTGTTAGACCTATCTTCAGACCATAGAAGGTCTCCCCAAGAGGCCACTGAACTTATCTGGACAATAAGACGCTGAACTTTATGCTAGGCATGTGTTTGCAAGCAATGAATCTCAACTGAACTTGAACTATGGTTATGCAACAAGGTGGAGGAATCCACCATGGGGGGAGGGGTATGGGAGGGGTGGGGGGAATCCCCAGCGCTTATAAAACTGTACTACATAATACAATGTAAGCAACAATAAAAAAAATTTTTTGAAAGAGAAAAAAAAACAATTATTAAATCTGTATTTACGGAGTTATAAAAAAATAAATGTAGCTAAAAAAATAAAATTTATTATGTATTAAAAAAATGTAGGGGTGATTTGTATGGAAGGCATATTTTAAATATGATTTTTCAAAAGAAAAAAATGACCAGAGAGCAAGTAGAGAAAGAGGGAATCCTCCACTTAATACTTAACTCACCTAAATATCTATTTAGTGGTGGCTGGTCCTGTCCAAAATCAGAGCTGAAGAACTCTATGTGGGTCTCCCATGTGTATAGGAGGTCCAAGTACTTTAGCCCTCAGTACTACTTCCCAAGTGAATTAGCAACAAGAAATTGCATCAGGAGCATGAAGTGACCAGAACTTTATCTTGCACTCTGAGATGGGATGCCATTGTACCTTCTGGCAGCACAATCACTATGATTTTCCAATATAAACCATCTTTCCCCTGTTAATCACTGTATCAATTACTAAAGTATTGTTCTAGTATGAATAGAAAATTATAGTTGCATTTATGAGTGGATATGGAATGATTGTAAACTTTAAAACTATGAATATAGATGATAAAATATGTTACTTTTTCATTAAGTTAATCACCAGTTATCTTCGTCATAAGTTTTACCATATTTCTTAAGACACATAACATGACACTAAAGTGTGTTCTCCCCAAGAAACTGTTGAATTCAGCTGGGCAATAAGATACTTGACTCTATGCATGGCACATGCTTGCAATGAAAGAAATAAGACTGGATTTGAACTGTAATACTGCAATAAGGTGAAGCAATCCACCATGGGGGGGGAAGGCACGGGGAGGGGAAGGGGGAACATCAGAGCCTACAAAATGTTGCTATAAAATGAAATGCAACAAAAAATATATGTAAATAAAAAAAGAAATATTATAACCACCAAAAAAAAAAAGAATTTCAGATGAAGAGATAAATGTTTCTATGTTGGTACTGCTTATTAATGGAATTGAATCAGCTGGCAGAATCATCAGATAAACATCTTTTCAACCATGATTAACTTCATACAAGAATTTCTTTAATAAAAAGTACAAATGCCAGAATGTTACTGTATGATAAATATCCAATAGAAATGAATTACTTCAATGTGTCACTATTCCTTGGGTTAAACACAGATTCATAATCCCAAATTTTAATTTCCATGGCCTTTGAAGAAAAACATTAACTAAGAGTCATATGGCTGGATAGGGAGCAGGCAAAAATACATCAGGACCAAACATAAACTGTGAATCTGGGGAACCCCAAATCTTCTCTCAGAAATGCTGCCTAAAAGTGCACTTTGAAAGCATTATAAATAAATAAGTAATAGAATAGAATAAAACAGTTATCAGGGCAAATCCCATGCCTACCTGATTATCACACAAGAGGATGTGACAGCCCTATCAATCCTGTCATTTGGTGAATTCATAGAAAAATAAACAATAGGATCTGTGTTCACGATCTCTAACCCACTGTGTCCAGGGTACCTGAATTCCTCTCTCTTTAAGCCATGAATTCATAAAGCTTAAAATGAAAATTTTAAAGCCTATTAATCAATGATATTTGAAAAAAATCAATAGATGTTATACCTGTACAGCCAAAAATGGATAATTTCTCTCAATTCACTGCATTTTATTCACAACAATATCATGTTTGCTTCTTAATTTTCTTTCATTTTACATGCTCTTAAACACTAGAATTCCATTGTGACTCAAACTTGACAGCATTCTTGAGAAAGCTGAAAGATTTATGCAACTAAATTAAAATTGAATAGGAACTTTTCATGCATAAATCTTTTAGAGGTCAAATTCAATTGAATCAAGTAAAGGAAATCAGAAATATTGATGTGGTGATCATTGTTCATTATATATATAATTCCCATCAGGTATTGCAAATTATTTCTCTTACTTCTGTAAAAATTTTAACATTCTGAGCAGTATTACAAGTCTGCTAATTTTATTTTTAACTTATTTTTATGATACAGTTCCATAGGATCTGGGATTTCCCTTCCTCTGTTCCCCTGCCCTCTCCCCCACCAACGTGCCCCTCAATTTTATTACAGTAGTATCTTCCTTCATAAATAGTACTAAGTCCATCATTCTGCTGTTTCAGCTGATCTTTATACTGTAGATATGAACGATGGCAAACAGTTATTACCCTATTGCCAAGATACACTTCGAAGTAGAGATGCATGATGCATTGTTCAGTTATATCTGGATATGATAGTCCCTACTACACAGTTGCCATATACACCACTAAGTGAAAAGCCATAAAGTAAATCAACAGCAGGAAGAAAAACATGAAATTTACAACAACCAGAAGTTAAATAACATGTTACTGGATTACCAATATCACTGAAGACATGAAAAAGAAAAATAAGAAGGTTCTTGAAGCAAACAATGCTACTGTATGATCAATGAGTCTGTGCAGAATAATAAGAAAAAAATGGCACAAAGAAATGAAATGAAACCAAAAATATGTAAATCCGTGAAATATAGCAAAACCAGTATTGAAAAGGCTACGATCTCACATTTTGTATAAAGGTCCCCTTGTATCAGAGAGAAAATATAGTATTTGTTCTTTCTAAATTGACTTATTTCACTGAGAGTAACTTTAATTTTAAAAACTAAATGCAAAAATCAAATATATTTTAAGAAAGTATTTGAGGGGCCAGTGTGATATATGCTTTCATGCATTTTTATGTAAACTATTATTTTAAATAAGACAGCATATTTTATGGAAAGAAAATTATGTTGTCAACAAAACATATAATAGAAACATTTTCATCATTACCCATTGAAAGCACTATAATTTACCATTAAGAGCATCTTAATTCTTTATGTATCCCAGAGGTGGAAGAATGGTAAAATTATCTGAAACAGCTTAAAGTACTTCCAAACATTGGAAAACAAAATAGGTATAACCAAAACATACTGAATTAGTTCAGGTTTAGTCCATCTCATTAGCTAAAATTTAATTGAATCAAATAAAAATGGATAAATTGAAAATAATTTGAATAAGTAGAATTGCCACTGTACTTTTACAAACCTTTTCCTATATGTACTTACACAATTCATAAAGTAGATCATTTTATCAACCTAACATTGCTATCATGAACAGAAAATTTTCCTAATATTTTCCTGAAAATTACTCTACTTCATCCCAGACCACTCCTGCTGTTATTTCTGTGCATACCAAAGAGAAAGACACTCACCCAGCTAAGCCTCTGATATGAATACATTGTGAGATGAGTCCTCAACTTGTGGTTATAGGGAAAGGATGACACCAGCTCATCTCCTTCCAGGCCCATCACTGTAATTTCACCTGTACAAACAGGACAGCCCTGGTCTTGACATCCTTAGAATATGAGCCACCCCAGGGAAAAAGTGAACTTTTCTGCTCTCTAGGAGACAATCCAGGAGAGCAGCTGGCTTCCAATATTCTCAGTTGTGGACACATTTCTCCAAGGCAGGCCTGCCTGGGCAGGTTGTCTATTCTCAGTCATTGTCAACCAACAAGAGGAAAACAACAAGTTGACTTCATGACAAGTACAAGCCACAGCTGATTTCTCAAGCTGCCCCCACTTCTCCAGGAGACTAGTGGTGGAATTCCCCTGATCCTGCTGTGGTGTCATCATCTCAGCAAAGCAACACAGCACTTGTAAAGCAGTAACACACCCCTCCCTCAGTCCTATTCAGGAAAATATTTGTCACCAGGGAACACATCTCTGATCCAGAGCACCTGTGATGGCTGCATTGAAAGCATAATTCAAGCTGCATTCCCTACACTTTATTATACTCCAGGGCAAATTCATTTCTGGGAGACTGAAAGGGTACCCTCCACTTCAGCAGTGCAGAGGGCCAAGGTCAAGATAACTTAATGGAGATGCCACACCCTGCCTGCTGTGTTGTTTCACCTTCAATCTCCTTGGTCAGTTTCACTCAATCCATTTTATTCCACACACTCAGAAATACAGGAACTGGACTCTATCAGCTACAACCTCAAGACACCTTTTTGTTACAATTTGCCTAAAGGTGAATCTTTAACCTAATTAAAACAGCCACATCTGGTCTTCTTTTTACATCAATACGTCCCAATTTTAAAGTGATATTTATCTTCTTCACAAACATATCCACACCTGCACACAACCTATAAGATTCTTAATCCATTCTGCTAGACCTTTCAAGCATCCTCTTTGACTCACACTGGAACCATTAGCCAGCTAAGCAGTGTGAGGCAGACTTTTTCCAGTCAAATATAAATATTACTTGTCCAAGATAGAGAATGCTGTGGAACTGACATGCTAGGTCTGCCCTACAACGCTCACATTGCACTAGCTTTTATTTGCACCTGTTCTCACTAGTCCTGGCACAGGTAGTTGGCCCTGAGCACAGGAAATTTCAGAATAACATAAAACAAGGAGAAAATCTAAACTTGAATGAAGTAAAACTTTCACTATCAGATGCAATTAAACTAATGTACATCATTTAAAAACTATATTTATATGTTTATTTTCTATTTTATCTTTCCGTGATGCACATTCAAGGATAACACGATATGTGTTTCAAGATTTCTTTTGATATTTAATGCAATATAAAGAGCTTACATTTACTATGTTGCATTTTATAAATTCACTTTATTGACAAATAATGTGTCTTTTTTATTGTTTTTTGGATACAGTTTAGTTGGCTGTGGGCTCTCTCCACCTCAAAGTTCCCTCCCCTCCCCTCTGTTCTCTCCGGGTTCATAATGTGTGTCTATCATGAATTTTCCCAAGTCCATCATAATTCCACTAGAGTGTCTCCAAGCCATACAGAAGAATAACTTTTTGTTGTAGATTAATTCTTGCATCCTGGGGCCCTAATGTAGGTACCGTGAGGATCAGGCCTTTGTTATTTATGGGCCATACCAATAATAGTTATATGTGGACACTGACTGTCTCAGGTGGTTATAAACAATTCACCTCTTGTGGATGGTTAATTAATGAATTACATCACAAGTTCTTTTTACATTAAATACAAGTATAATTAACATTAACTAACAGAGTAAGATTCACATATGATATCTCTACATTTGATATCAAATTATATCATATTAGAACAAACATATGATATCTGACCTTTTAGGATTGGCTCATTGCCCTTAGCATTATGCTCTTGATATGTTTGTTTTGATGTTATTGTTGTTCTGGGGCTCTCTGTATATTCTGGAAATTAGCCCTTTTTCTTCTGTATAGTGTGCAAAGATTTTCTCCCACTCTGTTGTTTTCTTATTTTTTGTGTTGTTTCCTTTGCTTTGCAGAAATTTCTTAGTGTAGTCCCATTTGTTTATTTTGGTCTTAACTTCTTTTGCTTTTAGTGGTGTTTCTAGGAAGTTTTTGCCCACTCCTATGTCTTGCAGAGTATGTCCAACTTTTTCTTCCAAAAGTTTGATAGTCTCTGGGTGTAGGTTTAGACCTTTAATCCATTTAGATTTGATCTCTATGTATTATGAACAGTGTGGGTCCTGGGTCTTATTTCTACATGCTATTAGCCAGTTGTCCCAACAGCATCTATTGAAAAGATCTTCCTTTTCCTGGATTGTTTTTCTGTTTTCTTGTCAAGGATGGTTCAACATATGTAATGTTATAAGCGTGATACACCATATCAAAAAATTCAAGAAGAATCATATGATAGTCTCAATAGATATAGAAAAAGCTTTTGACAAAATCCAATATCACTTCATGTTAAAAACACTAAATAAAGTAA
>NW_024465077.1:0-48663 GCF_017591425.1 Ochotona curzoniae | reverse complement strand
GACATAGCCAACCACAAGACTCAGAAGAGTCAGACGCAAAGAAGAGAGATTTATGAACTGGCAACAGATGTTAGAGACAGTGCAAGGTGACATACAATTTACCAGTCTTACATCATGTAAAGTGTGTTTTCAGAAACAGCTTTTCATTACCGTAAGCCAAGCGATAATAATTACTTTCAAACTTTACGCTGCTACATTTGTAAAAGACAGAAAGACAATCTTTGTACTTGCATTTTAAAGATGAGAAACTAAAAACCAGAAAACTTCAGGACCTTCCCAAGTCCTCAGCTGCAAAGAGGAGAATCAAAGACTTAAAGATGGGCCCACCTGTCTGCAAGGTTATTTCATTTTCTATGTTACCATGTAGTCTGTAATGAAGATAAGCCTCCTCTCGGACCATCTGCAGACCTACTGCATACCCTGCACCTACCTTCTGGAACATACAAGACCCCAAAGAATTGCTACTGCTGGGATGGCCACTTGCAATGAGGCTTACACTTGGAAATGGGCCAGGAGCCCTACACAGCCCTCGGATTTGTAATCTGAGTCCATCCATGTGAGAGACCGGGAAGAAGCTCCTGTGTATATACTTAAGCACACATACATGTGAGAAGCACCTGGCTTTGGATCGGCTCAGTATGTATATGTATATGTATATGTATATGTATATGTATATGTATATGTATATGTATATGTATATGTATATGTATGTGTTTTGAGTACATCCATGCCACGTTCCAGTCATCTGAACCAACCAACACTCCAAATTAGCAATCACCCAAATAAAAGGCCTTGGCTTACATTTGTCATCATGTGTCACTTGTCTTAACTATGACGTGGCACTCTATGTAAACAACATTACTGTAGGTCAAAACTGAACAATCCCTGCAAAATTCCGCATGACAGAAACTAATACAACAATACAATGAAGGGCAGGAGAAGCTAGGGCCCTGACCTTAGGTGGGACTACCCACTTCACCAAAGGACACAGTGTGCCTTAACAAAATACCAATAGTAAGAGGACTTCAGCAACATGGAGCAGCACTGGATCAGGAAGAAGGGGCCAGAACACTGAGTCCCAGGTGTATCCTGAGCCCTAATCCACCACTTGGCTTCAGGTACATTTAAACCTCTCTCAAACACAGCTTCTATATAGCTGACATAAATATGACAAACCAGGGTCTTGAAAAGATCTTCCCATTGAGGAAACATTATCACATTAGTATTCTTCTCTTGACAGCAGGTATCCGAGAAGTGGAAACCACTACGGAGATGGACAGACAGAAAATAAAATGGAACAAAGCCCAGGAAAGAGAAACTGAGGGTAAAGTCAAAGTTGGTAATATCACACTATGGGAAAGGTCAACACCTACGAGGCCACAGAATTCATGTTTGCACCTACACACCTGGTCAATAACCACAGCCCAAACAAGACAGGATGGGCAGTCTGAATCACATTTTTCTCATCCTACTCCTGCAAGAGGTTCTGAGCCCTTTAACATATCCAAATATCACGTCAGCAGCCAGATGAATCTGGAACCATGCTTCACAGGATTTATGGCTGCTACGCCAATTCCCATTAAATATGACATTTATGACAGAAGCACCCCTAAGGCCTCTGGGGGCAGCCACACATGCCTGCACAGGGGCACAATGCCAGTAGATGATGGGACAGAGTTCAGGAATAAGATCCCCAGCATGACAGCATCTGGATGAAAACACCAAATAGCTCAAATGGGCATGGGGAGAACAAGCAATCTTAAATAGAAGAATAATGTGGGGGATGTTGGGAACCCAACATGTATACCAACACTGGGTACAAAAGAAACCTCACACGTCCTATTTTCCCATAGGCTAATTTACTCAGGGATTCCTGGTGTCCAGCACAAACATAATGCATACTTAAACAAAACCACACATAGACTGAAGCTCAGCAACCTGCCCATGGTTAATTTTACTTCACAGGTTCCAAACCATCATCAAGCTGAAGTTGACAACACTGCAAGCAGACATCAGAGCCCTTCAAGATAACTGATTGTTATCTCATGCACCCAAACAACAGATGAGGCCACACTCTGGTGAACAGAGGGTCAGACCAGGTACAGATGTTCTGGCAGAATGCCACACCCAGCTTGTGTGAGTGCCCTACAATGTGGTACAACTGTGGACCACCTCAAAGAGGGTGGGGAAATGAGACAACGAGAACAACTTACCATGAGATTTCTTTTAAATGCTTTGAACAAAATCAAGGTACTACTGATCAAAGACCAGTCATTAATCCTAAAAAGAAACTTCAACAGCAGAGAGCAGAACACATCACTTCCAATCCTATTATCTCTGGCTCCCCACAAAACAGTGACTAATCAAAGCAAGTAACGGAATAACTCACATTTTCGATGAGCTGCGTCTTAGCATCAGGAATTCATTGAAGACATTGTGCAGGCGACAGTCTGTGCCTTTGGTTTCCCAGATAATCCCATTTTACTCTTTCTTGAGTTCATGCATCCTAATCAGGGTCTGCTGGAAAATTCCCAGAGGAAATGCAGGAGCTGTTTCAAAGACAAGAACACACTGCATCAGTCATTAGACTCCTGTCTATTCCCCTCACAACAGGAAAGATGTTGGATGCTACTCCCAAGGGCGCCAAGGTCTAGCAGTACTGGACGAATCAGGATAGGGTCAGTGGATGTGGGCCAGGAGTTCCTGAAGAACTCTCACAGTGTTACATGCTGGGCAGGCTGCAGAATCCCTGCTACCATTTATAAATGCTCTCCATGGGACACTTAAATTCACCAATCTCAAATCCCACCAGTCCTGTCCCCACACTTGACACCTGAATGTTGATGCCCATGGCAAATTATCCTTGGCATGCAGGGCATCGAGGGTCTGCTCTGCTTTCCAAACCTCCACAGGCCTCCATCCCATGCCTGTGTCCAGTGGCAATACCCACAGCCAGATGCTCCTGCAGATCTCTAACTTCAATTAGAGCCACCCCACAGAGCATCCAACACCTGTGCCTGCTCCGCTTGTGGCATGAAAGACAGAAGTGGAACTGAACCTGGGGGCAACAGCAGCCTGTGCCCAGCCTGCCCAGTCCCAGCGAGGACCCTCTGCCCTGGCATGGCACCTCCAGCCCTATCCCAGCCCTTCCAAACCAGCATGGTGTCCCTCCACTCCCATTATCTGTGCCACACAGGTCACTTGCGATTTTGCAAGGCAGCACCCTCTACTTGGGCCCAGGGACTACAGTGCTCTAACAACTGTGTTCCAGTGGCTAAGCTGCTCCTGAGGCATGATGCTGACATGGGACTCCAGCACACAGAAAACCAAGACGTTCCTGCTGCTCCATCATCGTCCTGTGCAGGGAAAGACCATGGCCACCTGGGCCAACCATATCCAGCCCTAATGCAGTTTCTCCTGCCAGGCACAGCCCCTACGCCCCAGCATGGCCCACCCACCTGAGCCCAGATCCTCCAGCCCCAGCATGGTCCCTCAATGTTAGCCATCCTGACCATACAGCTCACCTGGGGGTGTTGGTTCCATGACATTGTATAGTCAATCCAGATCCGGGTAATAGTTCTCATGAAATGGGAGTCCCTGCAGCCATGATGGTCCATGGACAAGGCACTGATACCTGGTGACCCTGCCACATTTCTGTTTGAAAGTTGTCCTGCTCAGAGAAACCCGAGTGCACCTGGGTCCAGCCTGTCCAGCCCCAGTGCAGCCCTTCTGCCCAAGCCCAGATGCTCCACCCCAGCTGGGCCCCTCCACTTTGATTGTCTGTTCTGGGCTCACCTGGGGTCCCGTGTTTCTGCACAGTCCTTTCAGGCCTAAGGCCCTTAAGCCTGCTCACCCTGGGGCATGTCTCTGGTGCTTCGGCCTCAATAATCATTACCCCACTGCATACAGAACACCTGGCATGCTCCTGATGCTCAGCAGGACATCCTGTTCAAGCAAAGACATGGTCAGCTAAGCATTCCATGTCCAGACCCAATGAGCCCTTGCACCCAAGCCCAGCTCCTCTGGCCTAGTCAGGCCATTCACTGACCCAGGACCTTCCAGTACAGCCTAGCCCCACCACCCAGGCACAGGCACTCCACACCAGCCTGGCTCCCTCCACTTTTGCCTCCCGCCTCAAGACGCACATGGACTTCGGTGGTGCTCTATCGCTTGTGCAGTCCCACACAACAAAGCCATCAGTACAACGAGTTCCTGCAGCCACGCTGGTCCATACAGGGAACTCCAGCAGCACCCACATGACCCGAGTGTGCTTCCATTTGATGGATGTTCTGTTGGAGAAGGACCTTGGCCAGCTTCAATCTGGTCCCTCCATCTCTACAGCAACTCATCCTTCCCAGCAGGGATACTCTGTCCCGGCATAGCCCCCTTCACTTTGACCATCCACACCATATGGTTCACCCCAAGTTACACAAGGCTGCAAAATCCATCTGGCCTCAGGTACCACAGTAATCTGGGAACCGAGTTCTGGCAGCCAAGCTGGTCTTGGAGCTTGACCCCAACACTCAAACAACTCCTACACCCATTTGACCTCACTGCCCACCCGCCTGGGGTTCCAGTTAGGGGAAAGAGCATAGCCACCTGGGGTCAACCTGTCCAGCCCTTTGTGTTCCCTCCATCTAGGCACGAGCACACCACCCCAACCAGGCTCCTATACCCCAATTCTGCCTTTGCACCCCAGCCCAAGCATCATTCCAGTTTTGCCAATCCAGAAGTGTGGCTTATTGAGGCTTCCAGAGAGCTAGACAGTAGATTTGGTCCTAAGGACCTCCATGCTCCAGGAACGGAACCTGGACAGCCATGCTGGCCCTAGAGTATGACCCTGGGCCCAGACCCTGCACCCCAAAACGGCCCCTCAACCTTTGCCATTCTGGTCATGCAGCTCCCCTGGGGGTTCACATGGCTGTATGGTACTTCACATACCAAGGACCACAGAGTTCGAAACACCACATGCCAGCAGCCAAGCCAGAACTGGGGCTTGACCTCAGCGTCCTGATGATCCCCGGAATCTCCTGCTTGAAGGCTATCGTGCCACGGAAATGACATGGCCTCCTAGCTCCAGCTTCTCTGACCCCTGTGTGGCTGCTCCACCCCTTCATGCCCCAACATCTCAGCTCTGCCAAGCTGTGCCCCTCCACTTCTATCTTCCCAACCATGCGGCTCACCTGACTCTGCAGGGTTTCACAGTCCATTGGGCCCAAGGAGCACAGTGACCCAGGAACCAAGTCCCAGCATCCAAGCTGGTCCTGGGCATGACACTGCCACCCAGAGACCCCAGTACATACAGAACCCCATTTTTGGTACTCTGTCCTTTTCACGAGAAGATCATGGCTGCTCGGGCCTATTGTTTCCAGCCCAATGCAGCCCCTTCTGTGAGTACAGACCCTTAGACCCAGCATGGCCTCTCTGACTGCGCCTGGCTGCTCCAGCCCCAGCCCAGCCACCCCAACAAAAAGCAGCATCCCACATCAGTCTGGACCCTATGGCCCTGCCCTTGCACCCCTCCACTTTATCCACTCTAGCCACATGGGTCACCTGGGATTACAGGTGGCTGTATGCCCTCTCAGACAGGCCCAAGGAACACCTCCTTTGTCAAACCACATTCCCAACAAGCTCATTTGGAGACATTACCCCAGTACCCTGTGGTCTGGCCTGGGCCCCTAACACAGCCCCTAAGCCCCTGACAGACCCCTCCACTTTCCCAAACTGGCCAAGGGGCTCACCTGCAATTCTTCAAGTCTGCAGTCTATCCCTGCCCAAGGACCTCTGTGTCCCAGAGATCAAGAACCAACAGCCAAGCTGGTCCTGGGGCATGAATCAGGCACCTAAATGATGCCAGTCCCTCAGCCCTGTCCCCACCACTCCATTCCAGCCCAGGGCCCTTCCACTTAGGCAATCTCAAAGGCATGCTGCAGCAGGGGTTCTCCAGTCCATGTGCTGGGAACCACCCACACTGGTCCTGAGGTGAGACCATGGTGCCCATGGGACCCCAGCACCCACACGAAAATGTCCAGCCCCTCTATTACACCTAAGCACCTCCACCCCAACCCAGCCACGTAGCTCACCTGGGATTCCATAGGACTGTGTTATCCATCAGGGCTCAAAGACTTTAGCACTTGGGAAGCAAAATTCTAGAGCCAAACTGGTCCTGCAGCGTGTCTCTGGTGGACTCCTGCTGAAAGGGGAAAGAACATGGTACCTGGGTTCAGCCTGTCCAACCCCAAACGAGCTCTCCTGCCCAGTCCAACACCTCAGCCTCAACCTGGTTCCCCAACTTCTACCATCTAAACCAGGCTACTCACCTCCTTTCCAGGGGCTGCATTGTCTGCCCCACCTCCAGGACCCCAGTGCTCAGGAACCAAGCCACGGCTCTTGCTGGTCCTGCACAAATGTGACCAAGAGCCCACATAACCAAATTCTACATATGTCCACAGTGTACACATGACACAGTGTGCCCCTGCCATACGGCCCTCCATTTGGGAGAAAACTGGGAGCATAAGATAGCATAGCAAAGCACTGCATATAGAACACAACATAGCACAGCATATATCGCATAGCATACTGCATAGCATACAGCATAGCATAGCACAGCATATCAAACCATAGCATACTATAGCATAGCAGAGCATACCATAACAGAGCAGAGCATACCATATTATGTGATACCATAGCATAGCACACCACATAACAGCATAGCATAACCACAAGCATGAACATATAGATTGCATAGCATAGCCTAGCCATAAGCATACCATACCATAGCATAGCAAAGCCATTAGCATAGCATAACAGGGCAGAGAATAGCCATAATCACAGCATTACATGGCCATAAACATAGCATATCCATAACATAGCCATTAGCATAGGAGAACAATACCATAGCCATAAGCGAAGCCAAAAACACAGCACAGCCATAAGCAAAGCCATTAGCATAGCATATGATAGCCATAACCATATCATGGCCTAGCCATAAGCATAACATAGTATATCCATATATATAGCATAGCCATAAGCATAGCAGAACCATAAGCCTAGCCATAAACATAACCATAAACACAGCACAGCCATAAGCATAACCTAGCACAGCCATAAGCTCAGCCTAGCCATAAACATAATATGGACATAAGTATAGCCGTATGCATAGCATAACCATAAGCATAACACAGAATACACATATGCATAAGATAGTCATAAGCATAGCCATAGGCATAAACACAAGCATAACGTACAATAGCAAAGCATAGCATACTACTACTACTACTACAACCTGAAAAAACGACAAAAAAGGAACTGAGGCTGGGGACATGGGTGATCTGGAGTGGCCAGGTCAGCCACACTGCACCAGCCAGGGCCGTCCTTCCTAGCCTGTCCAAGCAGGGAAGCCTCCACTCTAGTCCGGTGACCTCCACCCCATCTGTCAGGAGCAGGAGCCCTCTGTCCCATCTGGGAATCCTCTGCCTCAGCCTGGTGACCCTCCAGCCCAGCCAGGTGACCCTCTGCCCAGCCAGGAGCCCTCTACCCTGGCCCGCTGACCCTTCATCCCAGCCAGGTGACTGTCTATCCCAGGCCCGTGACACTGCTCCAGGCCCAGGGACCCTCCGCCCTGGCCCGGTGCCCCTTCACCCTAGCATGCTGCCCCTGTATCCCGGCTGGGAGCCCCTCTGCCCCGGCCTATTGAACCTCTGTCCTAGCCACGAACCATCCACCCAGGGCCCGGTCACCATCCACCCCGGGCCAGGTGCCCCTCTGTCCTACCCACCAGTCCTACATGGTTGCCAGGAGCCCCTCCACCCTGGCCCGGTTCCCCTCCACCACAGCCAGAAGCGCCTCCACCCTGGCCCAGGAGCCTCCGCCCCAGCTCGGTGCCCCTCCACCCCGGCCCAGTGCCCCTCTGTCCTAGCCACAAGTCCTCCACCTCAGCCGGGAGCCCCTCTACCCCAGTGCCCCTCCCCCACGGCCGGGAGCCCCTCTACCCCAGTGCCCCTCCCCCACGGCCGGGAGCCCCTCTACCCCAGTGCCCCTCCCCCATGGCCGGGAGCCCCTCCACCCCGGCCGGGTGACACTCCACCCCGGTGCTCCTCCACCCTGGCCGGGACCCTCTGCCCCGGCACAATGCCTCTGCACCCTGGCGAGGTGCCCCTCCACCCCGGCCTGGTGCCTCTACGCCCCTGCCCGGTCCCTAACACTGACTACCCAATCCGCAGCTTACCTGGGCTGCCATGCGTCCGCTCACCTCGGAGTCCTGCAGTCGAAAGACTCCTGAGCGTGACCCTGACGCTTGCGTGACCCCAGCGTGTGCGTGACCCCGTCGTCGACGTAGAACGTCACCTACGTGACCCCAGCGTGATTAGTAATGGCCAACTTCCAGTGCGGCCAGAAAGGAAGAACTGAGGAGCGCTAAACGGTAAGTCAATGACAGGATATTCCTCTCTGTCTAAATTTTTAATAAAAGTAAAAAACAAAAAGTTTTTTTTTTTTTTTTAAGGTAATCTAGATCCACGGCACTGGTTGGGGCCGCTAGGAAGGCCTGGCCGCCTGGAAGGGTGGGGGGTGAAGGAGCCTTCCCAGGCCCGGGTTGGGGGGACACTCTGGCGGACACTTGGCCGCTTGGGCTGGTCGGGGTCGGGGAGTCAGGCAGCACCTTCCCTGGTCGGGGTCGGGGGGCCCCTTCCGCTGCCTGTTTCAGGGGAGCCCCCAGACTCCTGGAAGGGTGGGGGTCCCGGCGCCAGGTTGGGGGCGAGGTCATCTTTCCCTGCTGGGTCGGGGGGCCCCTAGTGCGGGGCCACAGACTCCTGGACGGTTTGGGGTCGGGCGCCTTTTCCACCCAGAGGCAGGGGTAGGGGATGGGGCGCCTTTTTCGGCTTGGGTCAGTGGCCTCTCTAGTGGATCCCCAGGCCACCTGGAAGGGTTGAGGGAGAGGTCATCTTTCCCTGCTGGGTCGGGGCACCTTCCCCAGGCAGGGTGGGGGGGGCCTGCCTAGGGTGAACCCCCAGACTCCTGGCTTCCCGAGAGGCCCTGGTGGGGTGGGGGCTCTTGCATGGCCTCTGGCCATCTGGAAGGGTAGTGGGTGGGAGCACTAAATCTGATGCTTCCTTGCACCTGCATCCCACATGTGGGTGGCAGTTCAAATCCCGGCTGTTCCATTTCAGACCCGGCTCCCTGCCTGTATTCTGGGAAAGCAGTAGAGGAAGGCCCAAAGCCTTGGGACCCTGCAGAAGAAACTCCTGGATTTGGATGGATTCGACTGAGGCTATTCTGGCCACTTGAGGAGTGAATCAACATAAGGTAAAAACTCTCTTTCTGTCTGTCCTTGTCTCTGCAAATCTGCTTTTACAATACAAATATTAAAAATGCTTTTATTGATTAAGATGATTTTTTTTTCCTAAACATGGAGTTGCATAGGGAGGGCGAAAGAGAGACAGGAAAGGAAGGGATGAGGGGAGACAGGGTGCGGAAAAGCAAGAAACCAGGGCAAGGAATGAGATATTCACGTATATTTGTGTGTGAATGTAGGTGTCTATATGTCTGTATTTTAAAGGTATACATATATTTATGTACTTCTATATGTGAATAGGCATTGTGAGTTTTTACTTGTGTGTTTATGTATTTAGATATGGGCAAGGGGCGTGGTTGTGTGAGGGGGCGTGGGTATAGAGGGGACATGGGGGGACAGAGAGAGGAGGGAGGAAGAAGGGAGAGAGGGAGACGGGGAAGGAGAGACAAGGGGAGACAGGGTGGGGAAAGGGAACCAGGGCAAGGGATGGGGTACTCATGTATATGTGTGTGTGAGTGTAAGTATGTATATGTATGTATTATCAAGGTATATTTTATGTAATTGTATATGAATGTAACATGTATGAGGTTATATTTGTATTTGTGTATTCATGTGTTTAGATATGGGGAAGGGACGAGAGTGTCTGAGGCGCTCAGTCATAGAGATGACATGGGGGACAGGGAGAGGAGGGAGGGTACAGTGGGAGGGAGGGAGAAGAGGAAAGGAAAGACAAGGAAAGACAAGGGGAGAGGGGTGTGGAAAGGCAGGGAACCTGGGCAAGGAATGGGGTATTGTATATGTGTGTGTGTGAATGTAGGTGTGTGTATATATATATATGCATGTATGTAGTGTAAAGGTGTATATTTAGGTAATTATATGTGTGAATGTAGGTGTTTAATATAGGTATATATTATAAAGGCATGTATGTAATTATATGTGTGAAGGTAGCCATGTATGAGAGGAGGGATGACCCCATCCCTACCCAGGCCTCACCTGGGATGGTACAGTCCCAGTTCAGCGTGGAGGCTCCGCAGCTCCTGTGCTAGATGCAAACCCTGCCCCACCCTGGTGATCAGTGACCTAGTCTGCACAAACTGCCCCGCCCAAGGGCCCTTTCTGCTCTAATGGGGCAGGTAATGGAGCCCAGAGCAGCCAAGGAGCTGGCTCGCCTGACTTCTAGAAGTGAACACTTAGCTCTTCAACACCTGCTGGGTGATTTTGTTGAAGTTTCGTGTTGTGCCGGAATGTGTTCAGGAAATGATATGAAATGTAGTGTCTTCACATCAGAGCTTGTCTTAGATGGAGCCATTTGGAATCATGTGTGGGCCCTAGCAGGAGGGACAGGTTTGTGTTCTCTCTAGGATTATGCTTATTAACTGAGAATATATTGGATCCTGTGCAGTAGCCTAGTGGCTAAAGTTTTTATGTTGTATTTGTCTGGATCCTTTTTGGGTTCTATTTCGTGTCCTACCTGTTCTGCATCACTTCCAAGTCCCTGTTGGTGGTCTGGAAAAATACTCTAGGATGGTCCAAAGCCTTGGTACCCTGCAGCTGTGTGGGAGACCCAGTGGAAGCTTTAGGGTCCTATCTTTGTATTAGCTCAGCTCCAAGCATTTCAGACACTTGGAGAGTGATCCAGCAGAGTGAAGATCTTTCTGTCTTTCCGTATCTCTGTAAAATATTCCTTTCCAGGGCCAGTGTGGTAGTCTAGCGGCTAAAGTCTTCACCTTGCACATGCCAGGATCCCCAGTTGGTTCAGATCTAACCTGACAGCCACACTCCCCATCCAGCTCCCTGCTTGTGTTCAAGGGAATCAGTCCAGGATGACCCAACGCTTAGGACCCTTCACATTTGTGGTAGAACTGGAGGAAGCTCCTGGCTCCTGGCTTCAAATCAGCACAGTCTAGACACTGTGCACAGTTGGGAAGTAACACAATAGGCAAAAAACTTCCCTGTCTCTCCTAATCTGTTATTTGAATTTCACATAAAAATAAATACATCTTTAAAAAATGTCTTTCCCATAAGAAGAAATAAACAGATGACAACAGATTATACAGAGAATGTATTTACTTGAAATAAGAGCTGTGCAGCTGTATGTGTATGTATGCGTTTACCTCTGTATTGATGCATGTGTTTATTCATGTAGGCATTGCTTCGGTGTGTATGTATGTATGCAAGTGATTCTAAAGGTTTGGATATATCTGTGTCTCTGTGTGTATACATGTATGTACACATTGATATGCATCTTCATTAGGACTAGGGAAAGAGGGAGGGGGATTGAGTTCCCACATCCCCTGATTATCTCCCTCAAATTGCTGCCCTGGCTAGTGGTAAGCCAGCCAATGTCAGGGGCCTGGAACCCCATGGGGTCTCTGCTGTGGGCAGCAGCAGAGTCCCAAGTGCTTGGGCCAAATGCTGCTGCCTCTGTGGCTGCCAAGCACCAGGCAGCCTGACAGGAGATGGAACTGGGAGAGGAAGGCAGGGTTCTGCAGCCTGGGCATGCGCTGGGAATGGCGGCTGCGCTGTGCTCTGGGACCCGGATGAGCACCATGTTGGGCCCAGCACAGTGTGTGGTGCCAGCACAGGCGTGAGCACTGGGTGTGCTTGCCGTGGACATGGGCCGACTGTGAGGAGCCAGCCATCCTGGACACCGCAGGCTGAACTTGGAAAGCAGCAGCGTGGCCAGGGTCAGCACGGAGCAGGTGAGGCTGTCAGTGGGGCCTGGGAGGCTCCCAGAGCTTCTGGGACTTGGCCTGGTGGAGGGGCCCAGGCCTATTTCCTGTGGTCTGAGCCCAGGGCTGCGCTCAGTGCCTCCCAGAAACGCCCTTGTGCAGGAGGCTTCCAGGGAGTGGGTAGAGGCCTTGGTGTGCCTGGGCCTGTGGGAGCCTGAGGTGGGCCTGGCCCGGAGGGCAGACTGGGCAAGGGGCGCGTGGCTAGAGGGAACTTGGGGAACAGGGAGAGGAGGGAGGAAGAGGGGGAGAGAGGGAGACGGGGACAGAGAGACCAGGTTAGACAGGTTGGGGAAAGGCAGGGAACCCGGACAAGGAATGAGTTATTCCCATATACGTGTGTTTGCATGTAAGTGTATGTATGTATATGTATGTGCTATAAAGCTATATGTTTATGAAATTGAATGCAGGCATGTATGAGTTTATGTGGGTATGTATATATATTTGTGTATTGTTGTGTTTTGGTGTGGGGAAAGGATGAGGGTGTGTGAGATGTTGCAGGGATAGGGAGAGAGAGTGAGTGGAGAGGGAGAGACAAAGGGAAACATGGTGTGGAAAGGCAGGTAACCAGGGCAAGGAATGGGGTATTAGTGTGTATGTGTGTGTGAATGTGGGTGTGTCTGTGTGTATTGTAAAGGTTTATATGTATGTGCTTGTATGAATGTAGGCATATGTGAATTTCTATAGATATGTATGGATTTGTGTATTCCTGTCTTTTGGTAGGGGAAAGTGGCATGGGCATTGTGGGGGCTCAGGGTTAGATTGGCCATGGGGCACAGGCAAAGAGGGAAAGAGAAAGGTAGAGAGGGTGATGGGGAAGGTGACAAAGGGAGATGGGGGGAGTGGGGTAAGGGAAGCTGGGCAAGGAATGGGGTATTCGTGTGTATGTCAGTGTGAATGTAGGTATATATGTGTATATATGTATTATATAGGTATGTATTTATGTAGTTGTGTAAGAATATAGGTATGAATAAGATTATATAGGTCTGTATTTGTGTATTCTTCTGTTTAAATTTGGGGAAGTGGTGTGTTTGTGAGAAATGTCTTGGGGTCGAGCAGTGGGGGCTGGGGGAGCTATGTAGACAGGGATGAAAGATGTAAGTGGAGACAAGGGTGAGGAAAGGAAGCCAGGGCAAGAAATGGGGTATTGCTGTATATGTATGTGTGCTTCTGTATACATGCACATGCTTCTATATGTATAGGTAGCTTCAGTGGGGTATATGTGTAATGATATATGTATGTTTTTGTGACCGTAGGCGTGTATGTTTTTTCCAAGGTATACAATTATGTATATACTTAAGTAAGCATGTGTTTAGGCATGTGGATGTGGGAAAGAGAGATGGCGAAGGGGAGAGATAAGAGAGGACGGGTGGTGGGGGTTGGGACAATAGGGAACCAGTACAAGCAATGGGAGGTTTTGGGCATATGTGTGTGTGAATATGAGTGTATGTATTTATTTTTATACATATCATTAAGCTTTAGTTTTTATTAGATATGTCTGTGTAAGTATTATATATACATATATGCTTGTATATTGATATGAAAAAGTATATATATTTTACTATGTGTGATTGTAGGCATATGGCTTTATTGAGTTTTGAATTCACAAGTGGACTGTATTGTCTGAATTCCTAAAGTTGGAAAGTTTGCCCAGTTCCTCGTGTTACTATGCTGGTTTCATTACAGTTTAGTATCGAGATAGTTTGTGTGATTTTAAATCACTTCAGTTGATCAGTTGGTTTCAAGATCTGGGGAGTGGTCTGTGTTGGTGAATGGTTCTTTTGAACTTGAGTGTTTGTTCTGCTGTTGTTGAATTAGGTCTAGTTACTAGGGCAATGGCTGAATTCTTCAGTGGCTTTGCAAATTTTATGACTATTAGTGTTATTATTGGTTGTTGGGTGAGATGTATTAAAGACTCCATTGCAAGAATAAATCTATGCACTCCTCCCTCTGTTATCTCCCTCCCTTCCCCCACTCTCTCTCTGTAATGTATGTATATACAGGTTTTCTGTCTTGTATGTAGGGGAACTGTTGTCAGGAAAATGTGTATTCAGGGTTTTACTCTTCATGGTGAATTTTCGCTTTCTTTGTTGTGTAACATTCATCTCTTATTCTAGCAGTTTTATTTGCTCAGCAATCTGATATGAATATAGACACTTGGTTGTTGTTCCAAAAGATTTTGCTTGCCATGCCTTATTTTTTTTTTAACTAACCTGCAACATCTGATTTGAAGTAACTTTCATGGAGAGCAGTAATTGTAGAATGTGTTGTTTTGAAATAACTTCTGTGTTTTATGCGATGTGTTCCAACTGTCCTCATCAATTTTCAGTTTAATCTCAACTGACCATTTTGTTCTCTGGCTGTGTGATAGAAACTGACCTAATACACAGCAAGACTCATGAGCACTGGGATGGTATAATGTATTTAGCAGAGAGACAGATGTAGCTCAATTTTCAGGCTCCATAGAGATTAGGCTTTACATTAACATCCTAGTTGAGCAGTGAGTCATCACGTGTGTGTGTGTCTCTGGTTGGCCTACAGTGGTTTTGCATTTCTTTTTGTCAGCATTCAGAGAGCCAGTGTGTTCTGAGGATGCTGTGCTGACAGACTGAGCACATGTCAGCCTGGGGCATGTGGGTGGATGGGGATTGGTGAGTTTGCTCAGGGCCTAGGGTTCTGGAGAAATAGCTGAAAGTGAGGTGTAGCATTGTGATGTTTACTATAGAGATGCAAGTTGGAATCTACCTCATGTGATTCCTGTTGCTTAGGGCCAAGAGGTGTTTATGCCTCTAAGTTAATGTAATGAGTTCTTTTAAGTCAGAATTGTCAGTAGTTCAGAGACAGAGGGAATGGGTGGTAAGCAAGAAAGATTGTGGCTTGAGTCAGGCTCTGTCAGAGGCATTAGGATTTGAGACTCAGTTTCAGTTTTGCCTTATTCTAGTTTCACATCTGCATTCTATCATGTCTATGTTGTTTTATGTCAGTTGAATATTTTTGAGTTTGCCATATTGCATATGCACTGAGAATTTGACAGCATCTTCTTGGTTTGCTTTTTAGTTAAGTTCTGTCAGGAATTCCTTAACTTTATCCCAGGCTTATTAGAATCAAGAGTTATTCAATTTCTGTATGTGAAAATCTTTTTTTTTTAAAGATTTATTTTTATTATGTTTTTATTGGAAAGGTGGATATACAGCGAGGAGAGACAGAGAGGAAGATCTTCCGTCCGGTGATTCACTCAGCAAGTGAGCGCAACGGCCAGTGCTATTCCAATCCGAAGCCAGGAGCCTCTCCCGGGTCTCCCACGTGGGTGCAGGGTCCCAAAGCTTTGGGCTGTCCTCGACTTCTTTCCCGGGACACAGACAGAGAGCTGGAAGAGAAGCGGGATGCCGGGATAGAACTGGTGCCCACATGGGATCCCAGGCGTGCAAGGCGAGGACCTCAACCACTGCGCCACCTCGCCGGGCCCTGTATGTGAAAATCTTATCCCATTGCTCCACTTGCTGATGTCACAGTTGTCACACGTTGCCAGGATAGACACTGAAACCCAGTAAGAAAATGTGATAGTCGTTTATGTCCAGCCTCAGCATGTCTTGTGGAGATTGTGGTATGTACTAGGTTACCATGTTGTTTTCTTTCTTCATTTCTCATGTTCCAGATTGTTTCTGCTATTATTGTGACTTCTGTCCTAGGAGGATGTGTTTTTTTGAAAAGATTATTTATTGAAAAGCTTTATGTATAGAAATAAAGGCACGCATATGCAAACAAACATGCACACACCGCTTCCATCTCCTGAATCACTTCCAGATGGCCATAATGAAGAGGGCTTATTCAGGCTGAAGCTGAGATCCAGGAGCTTCTTGCAGGTGTCTCAAAATGGTGGCAGGGGCACCCACCTTTGGGTCAACTGTTGCTGCCACCTCTCAAGGCCCTGGCGGAAGCTGGATCAGAAGTAGAAGCTGCTGCCATGAACCCAGCATGTTTATGAGATCTGAGTATCCTCACAGGTCCTTAATCTCACAGTAGTTTTTATTTCAGTGGTGTGTGTGTCTGCAGACTTCCCCTTCTTGTTTCAGAGCTGTAAGGTAGTTTTTTCTCCGTCAAGTGCAGGATGAATGAGTGCCATCCTAACAGGAGTGGTTTGGACCATTGTCCCTTCAGGGGATGCTTTGTGTGTCCTGTTCTGAGTCAAGGATGCTTGATGATGATGAGATCTGAGCAGTCTAGTTATCCACTTCAGGATTTGGGGATTTGTTGAGCATTTTGAATATGTGAGGTTTTGTTTTGTATGCAGGGGCCGTTTTTGGCATTAATTTTAAAACGTTTTGTTCATGTTTCCATGGATTTTTCTTTGTGATTGTCCAGCATGTATCATAGACTTGTAATGTTTCCTATCTCTGTCCTTATTGTTCATAGTTTATACTTAGTGCGTCATCTTTGTGTTCCTGCCTTAAATGTTTATAAATTCATTCCTTTTTCCCTTGAAAGGCAGATGTTACAGAGAGAAGGAGAGACAGGGTGATCTTCCATCTGCTGGCTTACTGCGCATAGGGCTGTGTTGGCCAGCTCACAGCCAAGTTGAAGTTGGGTGACAGCCAGGAAATAGCAGAATGCTGGATCAGAAGTGGAGCATCTGTGTTACAAACCATTGCCTCTAATGGATGCCATTACCAAAGGGACCCAGGATTAGATTGAGGTGCCATTGTGGCTACCCTGGGTTCATGGATTCTTTACTGTGTACCTCTGTTCTACTATCTACAAGATCTGTGAGGTGTGTACTTTTAAATTTTCATTCTATGTATGTGGTTATTTATTCATTCTTGTGTTTTATATGACAGATAAATCAACAGAGGAGGAGAGATGTCTAAAATTGTTCCACTCTGCATTTGGCCACAATGGCTGCGACTGAGACAGTCTGAAGCCAAGAAGCAGAAGCTTTCTCCGGGTCTCCCTTGTGGTTGTCGGAATCAAAGGATTTGACCGTCCTCTGCTGCTCTGTCCAGGATCTGGATCCAACGTGGAGAAATTGAGACATGAACTGACACCCGTATGTGACACTGGCACCACTGGCAGAGGCTTCTACGAGAGCAGCTGCTTGGCCAACTGCTATCATCACCTCTCTGCTACACCCTTCTGGAGCCTTGGATGTCACCCAGCTTTTAGTGTGTGTGAACTGGGCAGCAACCAGCTGCAGGCCCTGGCTGGTGGTTTCCTTTACTTGAGCCTGGGACTCAAGGCTGCACAAGCATCTGAAGCTGCAGATGTCCAGGTGCAGAATGGAGACCCTTCTTGGTGAGTGATGATGTCTCTTCTCATTTCCTGTTGTGATTTTTTGGTTCTACTGGCTTTGCTATGCCTTTCTACTTAGTGTATTTCACCTTTCCTCTGCAGCTTATTGTTGTTGTGTGTGTGAGGTTATGCTGTTGGAGAATGGAGTTAAGTCTACCTCTTTCCAAAAAGGGTAGCTTTTGATTTCCTTTCTTTCACCTCCAGATTCCCTGCTTGAATACATGTAAAACAATGGAAAGAAGTAAATGAGCATTGAAATGCTTGTTGTACTCCTGGCCTAGGAGAGAAAAAATTAAGTTGTTTTGTTTATGTCTGATAATACTTGTATAGAGATCTTTTCAGGGAAGATTGATGTTTAGGTGTGATTTTTCTTCCATTCTTAACTTGTTGATTTTTTTTGTATAATATCACAGAAGACTTGTGTTTTCTTCGTAATTATAAAGTTGGTCTCTGGTTGTATTTTGAAACAAATTTTGAAAAATCTTATTTTGCTATTTGAGAGGCTTTGAATTTTCTCAGATAGCTTCTCTCTCTGTGGAGGATTTTTGCAGGTTTATAAATTTTGATTGTGTTAATATGATTTATTACATTGAATTTTTTCCATGTCATCCTTGCATTCCTGGCTTAATTCTGAATACTTAGCAAAACTACACATTTTTGTGCTTGTGTATTTTGCAATGTGTTGACAATTTTGCAAATATTCACAAGTGAGTCTTTCATATAATAACTTATGATCCCATTGCTTTTTCTCTGCCTCTTTCTCCTTTGAATGGTTTTTAGTTCCAGTTTTACTGATATTCTAAATGTTTGAAAGTTATAAGGAATGAAATCATCTAGTCTTAAACATTTCTTCAAGGTGTTTTGGTTTCTCACTAATTACGTCTTTTTCTGAAATACAGTTATGTTCAGATTGTCTTTCACTGGCCTGAGTTTTAGCAAATTTGTTTTTCTTGGTTGCATTTATTTTACAAGTATTGCCTAAAATCTTTAATTATTGACCAATGATGGTATCAGTGCTCATGCTTCTCTCCTTCCTTTCTCTGTTTTTAGTTATTTATTGTTGGGTATGGCAGACAAAAATTTCCTTTGTTTGATTGTGCTCTAATTTTACAAGTGTTTCCTCATGTTTCCTTGTTTTCTCTTGAGAATAATTTGTGAATTTCACTGATCAAAGTCAACTTCAGACATGAATGAGTTTCTGTAGTGGTTTTTCCATTCTGTTTGACTTCAGTTCAATTTTCCGTTTCCTCCTTCTTATTGCTTTACTATTTGCACTTATGGTATTTGAGGTAAGCATGTAGGTTATTGTTTTGGAGCTCTGTAGTCTCTAGACACTCACAGTGGTGCAAGTCCTTGTTGCTGTCCTGCAGTGAGAGACCTTTGAAGACTAAGGGTCACATAGGCATAAGGAAAGAGGGTCTGCAGCAGGATGTGATTTATGTGCTTGCAAACCAGGGCGTCAGTCAGTGGACAGCTTGTGTTTCTAGTTGACTAGATAAATGGCTTATGCTGAAAAAAAACACAACACAACACAACAAAAAAACATGCGCCATCACTCTTGTGATGCATTAGTTTATTGGGTGCCTATACTCATTTTTTTTCCCATTTCCATTTTTCAATATTTTGCCCTGAGTTATTGGAAGCTTTCTCAGAAGATTTCAGCTGGTTCTGTTTTTAGTTTGTCCTGCAATTTTTAGTTAATACTGTTGTTGTTTTGTAGTGTGCTTGACTAGGCTCTGGGGTTTCCTTGACCCCTCCCCAAGACCCCTTACTTCACTGGTTTCTCCATGTTATTGCAGTAGTATAGTCCATCATAAAGAGTTACAGCTCTACAGGTGCAGGGCAGTGTGCTACACCCCTAGGCGGTCCCCTCTTCCCCCTTCTACAATTACCTCCATGTCCCTAACCAGAGACATGCCTCTGATACTGATGGTGGTGTTAAGGGTATTTCACAGCATCTACGGATAGATGAAACTAACAGATCATGTGTATTTTCCATGAACATTCTGCAGACCCCTTGCTGCTGACCCAGTGAGTCCACTCTTTTTGCCTGAACATTGTGGGACTGGGCCTGGTCCAGGCGAAATCAGCAAGCTTGTGAGATCGCCCTCCCACAGTGGGGAACATGTGATTCTTGAAACAATTTCCAGACCTGATCATGTAACAGTGAGTGCTGAGTTTTTGTGTTTCTGCTGCCAGAGTGGTTCTACCTAGAGTAATTGGTTTTACAACAGCCAGCAAGGACAAGCTCTCCAAAGGTATACTCTGTAGTAGCCAGTGAGGCAGAACGTGGGCAGGTGGTCAAGTAGATCACAAAATACGATCAAATTCGCCATATGCTCATGAGTGAGGAGAGTTGCGGATGCTTCAGAGTGGTGGTTCCAGAAAGCTGTGTTGACAAGTTGGCATTTGACTGAGATCTGAATGACTTTGTTGTTGAGACATGGCCAGGTATTTTGTGAGTCTGTTTTTATTGAATCCACCTTGTAGCATGGTACCTGGCTGAACAGGGAACAGGGTCTTGTAGCTCATTTGTGACTATGTAGGTTTGAGTCCAACCTATCTCCCCATTTCACCACACCACAGTCTGTATACAAAGGGATTGAGCGGCTACCATATCTGGGTAGTCCTGCAATGATGAGAGGAGAAAAAGAAAAAAAGGAATTGCTTTACCTTCTTATTCCTCCTAAGAAGTTGTGATTTTAATCAGAATAGCTTCCGATGTGCAAGGCTGTTACACTGGTAGAGAGATAGTGGATTGGTTCAGGGAATCTCACCTGTGCTCTCCTCTGTCCAAAGGAGCAGGTCTACTGAGGAGACAGGAGTACATGGCACAGCGTCTTTGTCAATTTTCTTTTATTTAAATTTTGTGTGAGTAGTGGTTTTCCTGTGTATCCTAATTCAGTGACTTATTAAGCCTAGTTACTATAATGTCAATTAACATGTTATCGTGCAAATGGAAAACAAAGAGGAAATTGCAATTGAGAGAGAATGGAGATCATGATATTGTTAGGATTGTCCCTGTAAATCACAATGAATTGTTTAAAAATTAACTTTAGAAATTAAAACAGCCTGGTGCAGCACCTAGTGGCTAAATCCTCACCTTGTACATGGGCGACAGAGTATTTGTCCCTGCTGCTCTTCTTTTCATCCAGCTTTCTGTCTGTGACCTGGAAAAGCATTAGGGGACCACCCAAGCTTTGGAATCCTGCACCTACACGGGAAACCTGGAAGAAGCTCTTTACTCCTAGTGTTGGATCGGCTCAGCTGCAGCCATTGTGGTCACTTGGGAAGTGAACCATTGGACAGAAGATCTTTTTCTCTGTTTCTTCTTTCTCTAAATTAGCATTTCAACTAAAAGCAAATCAATATTATTTTTTTTTTAATCAACAGAACATCCAGGACTTGGGGGAAAAGAGGAACAGGGAGAGAAATTGAGAGAGAGAATTATAAGAGCGGAGGTGAAAAAAATGCATACAGCAGTTCCCCAGCTCCACATTGACAGTTGTATGGATGTGAAGCTTGTACCTGGGAGGAAGCAGAGTACGGTTCGTAGGATGTGGTGTCACAATCCTGGGTTCATGGTCCAGCTCCTACATTTGCAAGTCAGAAACCTTCAGCAAGTAACTTGACTTTCCACAGTCTCATGACCTAACAGAAAGTGATAGCTAGGAAAATATAGCAAATGTACAATGTTGCTTTAAAGTTTGTAGAAGCTGTGTGTTTGGCCTAATGGATAAAAAGCCAATTTTTCCATACTGGATTCCTGGTTCAATAGCCACATCCACTCCTGACTGGCATTTTCTGCTAATGCAAATGCTGGGAGGCAGTGGTGATGGATGGACCTGGTATTTGGGTTTCTGTGACTCATATCTGAGACTTGGGTTGAGTTTCTGTCTTTGGCCTTGACCAAACCCCAAATGTGAAAGCATCTGGGAGAGCAGTATATGGGAAGGTATGCTGTCTCTTTGTCTTGAGGAAAAAACAATAAAACAAAATGAAATAGGTCTGTGAAATTATGCCCAACAAGCACTACCACCAAGGTATTATATTCTGTACCTAGCTAAAAACTCACTTAAGGTTTGACTCAGAAGAAAGTCTTAGGTTTTCCGTTGTGTGCGGGCAGTTGCCCTACCATTCTACTTTTTGTATTTCAAGGTTAACCTTGTTGGGACTACTAACTGGTGGCCAACGAGTAGAAGTCATTTCTGCCAAGTCAGAATCAGGAGGCAGCAAAGCGTTCACTGCCATCCATGAGAAAAGCACCTGCTGTAGTTACTGTTCAGCCATGACAAGGTGGGTGACCATTGCATGTTTCTCCTAAAGAGATACTTAGATGAGACTTTTTCATATTTTTCTTGAAAATTCAACTATCAGATAGGAAGAGAGAAGAGAGCAAGATCTTGCATGCGTTGATTCACTCCCCAAGTGGCTACAATGGCTAGAGCTGAGCTGAACCAAAGCCAGGAGCCTGGATCCTCTTCCAGGTCTCTCACATGGTACAGGGTCCAAAGGCTTTGGGTCATCCTTGATTGCTCTCTCAGGCCACAATCAGTGAGCTGTATGGGAAGCTTGGCAGCCAGGATTAGGACCAGCACCCATATGAGATCCCAGCGCATGAAAGGCAAGGACCTGAGCCATTAAGCTACCATGCAAAGCCCTAGGTGGAAATTATTTAGGAATGTTTTCTGCTTATTTGAAAATCAGAGAGAGGCAAAGAAACAGAGAATAATCTTCCATCTACTGGCTCACTCCCCAAATGCCCAAAATGCCCAGGAACAGTCCAGGGCCAAGTCAGAAGCTCAGAACACAGCCCACATCTCCCCATGTTTGTCAGGGAGCAGCCTCTTGAGCCTCCACCTACTGCCTCCCAGTGTGCACATCAGCAGGGAGCTGGAATGGAGAACAGAGACTGGACCCAAACCCAGGGATTCTGCTGCAGGATGTGGCCTCCCAGGAGGCGCTATCCAACCCCTTATTTGATGCTGTTTATGTTATAGCTCTCTTGTTTTGTTTGTTGTTTTTATTTAATGAAACTCAGACACCAAACATGAGCATGGAGTTGTGTCATTTCTGTGTTGTTAAAGACATTCTGTTTTTAATCATTGAAGGCCGCTTTACTGAGATAAGGAGAAAAAGATCTTCCATCCACTGTTTCAATCCCCAAATGGCTGCAGTGGCCAAAGCTTAGCAGATGCAAAGCCAGGAGCCAAGAACTTCTTCTTCCTGTTTTCCCACAAGGGCGCAGTGTTCCAGTGCTTTGGGCTAGGAATCCTCTACTGATTTCCCAGGCCACAAGCAGGGAGCTGGCTGGGATATAGAGCATCCAGGACACGAACGGGCACACATATGACATCCCAGTGCATGCAAGGCGAGGCCTATAACCACTAGGCTACCATGCTGGGCCCCAGAGGTCTATATTTTCTTAGGTACAATGAACAGATGAGTTTAGCAGTCTTTTCAAGTAGAGAAAAAGACAACATATCTCATCCATCTTGGCTGGTGCCTGGTGCTCAGCTTGTCAGGTGACTGCTGACTGTCCATCACCTGCCTGTTCCCTGAAGTGCTTTGTCCTTGCAAGGGCTCCTCCATCCCCCACCTGAGTTTGTGGAAGACAACACTGACAGCTGAAGCTCCCTCTCTGGCTACAATCCCATGCCCATGATTGGTGCAACCATGGAATTCTTTTTAATTTTTTTTATAACCATTTTTTCCCTTTTTTTAAGATTTATTTTTATTTGAAAGATTTTACAGAGAGGGAAATGAGACAGACATAGAGAAATCTTCTACCTGCTGGATCAATCCTCATTGGCCCAAACAGCTGGAGAATAGCAAGTACAAAGCCAGGAGCGCGGAGTTGCCACTCAATACCACCCATCAGGGCATGGGTTCAAGGAACTGAGGCATCACCCATGGCTTTTTGTGGAACACAAGATGGAGGCTTGATAGAAAGTGAAGCAGCTGAGACATGACCTGACACCTATTGGGGATGACACTGCTTGATAGAAAGTGGAGCATAAGAGACATTTCTTGGGACCAATTTCTGATGCCACCACCACAGGCAGAAGTTTACTATGCCTTGATTCACAACCAGTCTGTTCCTCTTCCTTTTCTTTTTCCTGTTACTTTATAAAAGGTTTATTTACTTGCAAGTTGAAACACACACACACACACACACACACACACACACACATCTTCTGTTTGCTGGTGCATTACCCAAATGCATGCAAAAGCTGAAGCTCATCCAAGGTGGAAGACAGGAGTTACTTCTGAGTAGCTTTGTGAGTGTGGAGACCCAAGGAATTGAGTCATTCTGCACTGCTTTCTGAGGTTTTGATCAAACAGCTGGATCAAAGATGGAGCAGCCAGGGTTTGAAATGTCTACTATATGGGACACCCGTGCTGTGGTAGATGATTATATGCTCTGCTACCATATCAACCTCAGCGACAGTTTTCTTCCTTTCTTTACCCCCACCCCATTTTTTTGTGAGTTATTTCTTTTTATTGAAAAGTTTGCTATGCAGAGAGGAGGAGAGACAGAAAGGAAGATCTTCAGTACTTCGATTCACTGCAGGAGTGGATTTAAAAGTCAGTATTGAGCTCATCTGTAACCAGGAGCTTCTTCTGGGTCCCCCACATGGGTGCAGGGAACCAAAGCTTTGGGCTATCCTAGACTGCACTCCCATACCACAGGATTGGAGCTGGATGGGAAGTGGGTCCTCGGGGATTAGAACCAGTGCCCATATGGGATCCCAGCGAATACAAGGCAAGAATTTTTTCTTCAGATGTACCCTAAGTCAGTTCCTGATACATCTGTTGCAGACAGAGCCTTCCTTACAAGTCTTTCCTGGCTTCAGAATGTGCTCTGCAGGGTTGTACTGTTCAGCAGAAGTGCACCTGCCATGCCTGTCGAAGAGGGATGCCACACCCCTGCCCAGACCTCATCTGGGATGGAACAGTCCCAGGATAGAGTGGAGGCTCCGCAGTTCCTGTGCTAGTTGAAATCCCTGCCCCGACCCTGGTGATCATTGAATGATTCTGTACAAAACTGTTTCTCCGTAGGGGCCTAAGGAGATAGGTAATGGAGCCACTCATGGCTTCCAGATTTGAACTCTGAGCTCTTCTGTACCTGCTAGGTGGTTTTGTGTGACATAGGAATGTGTAAACTATAAAAGTTCACAAAATGTACAGGCAGTGTAATGTCTCAACCCAGAGCTTTTCTTAGATGGAATCACGTGTGGGTGCTAGGAGGCAAGGTCTGGTGTACGTTGTCACTGAGGTGATGATTATTTAGCTGAGAATATTGGACCCTGTGTGGTAGCCTAGTGACTAAAGTTTTTATCTTGTGTTTGTCTGGATCCCATATGGGTGATAGTTCGTGTCCTAGCTGCTCAGCTTCCCCTCCATCTCCCTGCTGCTGATCTGGGCAAGTAGTCAAGGATGACCCAAAGCCTTGGAACCTTGCAGCTGCATGAGAGACCCAGTGGAAGAAGCAGGTACCTGATTCAGATCAGATCAGCAACCGGCAATGCAGACACTTGCAGAGTGAACCAGAAGAGGGAAGATCATTGTATCTTCCATCTCTGTAAAATATAGCTTTCTGGGCCCAGTGTTGTAGCCTAGTGGCTAGTGTCCTTGCCTTGCACATTCCAGGATCACACATTGTTGCCAGTTCTAATCCTGGCAGCCCTGCTTCCCATCCAGCTCCCTGCTTGTGCCCCCTGGAAAGCAGTGCAGGATGACCCAAAATCCTGGGACCCTGTACGCTGTGGAAGACCTGAAAGAAGTTCCTGATTCCTGTCTTCAGATCAGCACAGCTCTGGCTATTGTAGACTCCTGGGGAGTGAGTGAGTGGACAGAAGATCTTCTCTGTCTCTGTGTGTCTGAATTTCCAATACAAAGAAATAAATCTAAAAATAATGCCTTTCCCAGAAGAAGAAATAAACAGATGACAACAGATTATAGAGAATGTATTTATTTGAAATGAGAGCTGTGCAGCTGTGTGTGTATATATGTGCTTACCTAAGTATTGATGCATATGTTTATTCATGTCGGCATTGCTTAGGTGCGTATGTATGTATGCAAGTGTTTCTAAAGGTATAGATATATCTGTGTTTGTGTGTGTATATACATGTATGTCCACGTTGATTTGTGTTTTCATTAGGAATAGGGAAAGAGGGAGGAGGATTGAGTCCCCACATCCCCTGCTTCTCTCCCCAAAATGGCTGCCCTGGCTAGTGGTAAGCCAGCCAATGTCAGGGGCCTGGAACCCCATGGGGTCTCTGCTGTGGGCAGCAGCAGAGTCCCAAGTGCTTGGGCCAAGTGCTGCTGCCTCTGTGGCTAAGCACCAGGCAGCCTGACAGGAGTTGGAACTGGGAGTGAAGGTGTGGTTCTGCAGCCTGGGTATGTGCTGGGGATGGCGGCTGTGCTGTGCTGTGCTCTGGGACCCGGATGAGCACCATGTTGGGCCCAGCACAGTGTGTGGTGCCAGCACAGGCGTGAGCACTGGGTGTGCTTGCCGTGGACATGGGCCAGCTGAGAGTAGCCAGCCACCCTGGATACCATGGGCTGAATGTGGGAAGCAGCAGTGTGACCAGGGTCAGCACGGAGCAGGTGAGGCTGTCAGTGGGGCCTGGGAGGCTCCCAGAGCTTCTGGGGCTTGGCCTGGTGGAGCGGCCCAGGCCTCCGTCATGTGGTCTGAGCCCAGGGCCGTGATCAGGGCCTCCCAGAAACGCCGCTGTGCAGGAGCAGGTAGAGGCCTTGGTGTGCCTGGGCCTGTGGGAGCCTGAGGTGGGCCTGGCCCGGAGGGCAGACTGGGCAAGGGGCACGTGTCTAGAGGGAACATGTGGAACAGGGAGAGGAGGGAGGAAGAAGGGGAAAGAGGGAGATGGGGACGAAGAGACAAGGGCAGACAGGTTGGGGAAAGGCAGGGAACCTGGACAAGGAATGGGTTATTCCCATATACGTGTGTTTGCATGTAAGTGTATGTATGTATATGTATGTGCTATAAAGCTATATATTCATGAAATTGTATGAATGCAGGCATGTATGAGTTTATGTGGGTATATATATTTATTTGTGTATTGTTGTGTTTAGGTGTGGGGAAAGGATGAGAGTGTGTGAGATGTTGCAGGGATAGGGAGAGAGAGTGAGTGGAGAGGGAGAGACAAAAGGAAACGTGGTGTGGAAAGGCAGGGAACCAGGGCAAGGAGTGGGGTATTAGTGTATATGTGTGTGTGTGAATGTGGGTGTATGTGTGTGTGTGTATATTATAAAGGTTTATATGGATGTGCTTGTATGAATGTAGGCATATGTGAATTTCTATGGATATGTATGGATTTGTGTATTCCTGTCTTTTGGTAGGGGAAAGTGGCATGGGCATTGTGGGGCTCAGGGTTAGATTGGCCATGGGGCACAGGCAGAGAGGGAAAGAGAAGGGTAGAGAGGATGATGGGGAAGGTAGAGACAAAGGGAGATGGGGGATGCGGAAAGGGAATCAGGGTATTCGTGTGTATGTCAGTGTGAATGTAAGTATTTATGTAGTTATATGTGTATGAATTATAGGTATGTACAATATCATATAGGTCTCTATTTGTGTATTCTTGTGTTTAAATTTGGGGAAGGTGTGGGTGTGAGAGACGGCTTGGGCATGGAACAGTCTTGCAGGCTGGGTGGCGGCTCCCTGCCTGTATTCTGGGAAAGCAGTAAAGGAAGGCCCAAAGCCTTGGGACCCTGCAGAAGAAACTCCTGGATTTGGGTGGACTCAACAGGTACTATTCTGGCCATTTGAGGAGTGAACCAGCAAAGGTAAAACCTCTCTTTTTGTCTATTATATCAGTAAGTCTCCTTTTCCAAAAAGTATTAAAAATGCTTTTATTGTTTAAGATCATTTTTTTTTTACTAAACATGGTATTGCATAGGGAGGGTGAGAGAGAGAGACAGGAAAGGAAGGAATGAGGGGGGATGGGGTGGGGAAAAGCAAGAAACCAGGGCAAGAAATGAGATTGTCACGTATCGGTGTGTGTGAGAATGTAGATGTCTATATGTCTGTATTTTAAAGGCGTATATTTATGTATTTATGCGAATTAAGGCATTGTGAGTTTTTACTTGTGTATTCATGTGTTTACATATGGGCAAGGGGTGTGGTTGTGTGATGGGGTGTGTGTATAGAGGGGACATGGGGGGACAGAGAGAGGAGGGAGGAAAAAGGGGGGAGAGGGTGATGCAAAAGGGGAAGACAAGGGGAAAAGGGTGTGGAAAGGCAGCAAACCTGGGCAAGGAATGGGGTATTGTATATGTGCATTTGAATATAGGTGTATATATGTATGTAAATGGTATAAAGTTATATATTTATGTAATTATGTGTGTGAATGTACTTGTTTATATATAGGTGTATATTATAAAGTTATGGATGAAATTATGTGTGTGAATGTAGCCATGAATGAGATTATATAGGTATATATTTGTGTATTCATGTGTATAGATAAAGGAGAAGGGCTGTGTGTTTCTTAGGGGGTGCGCGAAAAGAGGGAGGCTTAGGGGCACAGGGAGAGGCAAGAGGAGGAAGTGGGAGAGAGAGAGATGGGGAAGAAAGAGTCAAGGGGAAAATGGGTGTGAGGAAAGAGAAACAGGGCAAGAAATGGGGGTGTATATGTATGTGTGCTTAAGTGTGTATGCAGGTGCTTATAAAGGTGTATGTAATTATATATGTATGTGTATGTTTATGAGTGTGTGTATGATTTTGCATAATTGTAGGTGTGTATGTATGAATGTGTTTACATATGCATAAACATGTATACCTATGTATGTTTTTATGTATGTATTTACATGTTTGGTTAAGAATTATATAATATTTACTTAGGTATATGTGTTTATGTGTAGCTATTTCTGTAATCAATAAATGGTTACGTGTGTGCACACCTGCATTGATGTAGGTATACATATGCATGTATATTTATTATGTGTATGTGATGTATTTACATGCATATTTAGGCATTATGTGCTTATATGAGTATGCATGAATATAGCTGTGTATTTTTACTTAGTTATATATTTGTGCTGAGTTTTATATTTATGTATTATGTGTGTTTATATGTTTATTAAAACACATCAAAATCGGGCAGAGGGTCTATGCAAGTTCTTCCATCCACTGGTTTTCTTTCTGCAAGTCAGCCATGCTGAAGCCAGGGTGCCAGATCTCCATGTGGATCTTCCCTGTGGGTGGCAGAGACCTGAGGATTTGGGCCATCTCATGCCTCCATTGCTCCTGCATGTGGGGGTGGCTGATGGAACTGGGTGCTGGGATATGGCATCACACAGCAGCCTCTGCTGTGCCACCACACCCATAGTAGGGGGTGCCTGTGCCAGGCCTTGTTGGCATGAAATACATCAATTCTGGCTCTTGTAAGCCCAATTTGATCTGCCTCCAGACCCGGTCCTCACACATGCCAGTGGGTGCTGCAGCCTTGCCCAGCTAGGTGCAAACACAGTCCCAGCTCTTATACTTACCAGTGGAATTACAGCCCAGCAGGGTAGTCCCCATAGTTCCCCTATGAAACTTGTTCCTAGTGCCCAGGTCCTACATTTGCTGGCAGATGCTTCAACCCAGACTGGCATGGCTTGCCCACAGTCAGCTCTTGCTGGTGGATGTTGGCAGCTTAGAAAAGTCAGGCATGGCCAACAAGCTATTCTGACTCTCCTGTGTATCAGTGGGTGCTATGGTCTGGCCCAGCCCAGCCTGTCCCCAGGCCCAGGCACATGTATGCGAATGGGTGCAGCAGTTTTCCTGGCCTTAACTGCCCCATCCCCGGCTCTTATGTTTCTCATGGGAGCTGTCCCTAGTATGAGACTTATCCAATTGCCCAAGCAGGCCTGTTCCCAGCCCTGAATCCCATCACCACATGGCTACAGGCTGGTGCTGCAGACCCACAGAGACAACCTCACAATTTCCCAACAGAGTCTTTGCTCAGATCCTGCTCTGCATTCTGATAGTTGCAGCAGCTAAGGCTGATGTGGCCCATCCCCTGCTCCAACACTCACTGCCAGGCACTGTAGCCAAGCTCAGCTTTTATGGATGCCAGCAGGCAGCAGGTGATGCTGTTTAGCCCAGCCCAGGTCTCTGCTGTAGGCAGGTGCATTGGCCTAATCCAGATATGCCCTCCGGTTTTCCCCCTCTAAACTGCTCCATCTCAGCAACCTGACCTACCTACAAGCACAGTGGCCCAATCATTGGAAGACACAGAATGTGGCATTACTTTATTTTGATATTTTCTTTGATTATACATGATTAACACACATTAGTGACATTTCATGCATGTTTGGAAAATGAACACTGGTGTCTTTTAACCATTTCTCATACTTGTTAAGCTGTTATTAATGTATTTTCTCTTTGATTCAATAATTTGTCAAAGTTGGCCTACATTCTCCTTATTCTGTGATTGAAACAAAATGAAATCTCCCCCTTTTCAAGATATATATTAATTTGAGGGGAATATTTTAGATAAAATTGTTTTTTGAAATTATTTGTGTGTTTGGTTGTAAAGATGGAGGCAGGGACCAGGATGTATTGCTGATGAAGGCAGAACTTCGACATGTATGTGGCAAGCAAGAACCTTGACATAATGTGCATGTACGTGACTAAAGGGAGCCCATTACCTCAGTTTGAAAGTCCTCCTGGAAAAATTATATATACATGTTCACTACTGATTTTGTATTTTGCATGAAAGGTGCCTTATATCAGAGAGAATATATGGTGTTTTTTTTTTTGTGGAATGACTTGTTTCATTGTTCTTTGGTTGTGACCATTTTGTTGCAAAAGTAGAGATGCCTTCCTTTTCATGGCTGAGTAGTATTCCATCGAGTAGATTTACCACTGTTTTTTTGTATATTTTTTGTTTTGTTTTTTATCTGTTCCTCTTTTAATGGGCATTTTTATGTTATTGTACATTATATTATTACAGTACAAACAGGATTACAGGTCATATCCTCATATGCAGATTTCATTTCTTTGAATATATTCCCAGGAGTGGGATAGCTGGGTCATATGTAGATGATTTTCAGTTGTCTTAGCAGTCTTCATACTGACTTCCATAATGGTCGCATTAGCCTACATTCACACCAACAGTGGAGTAGGATAGGTTTCATCCATCTCCATGCCAGCAGGTGTTTGTAGTAGATTCTCTAATGTAGGCCAGTCTCCCTGGAGTTAGATTGAACTCAATGTGGTTTTTATTTATATTTCTCTAAAAGTTAGGGAGCCTGGGCATTTTTTTCAAGTCTGTTAGCCAATTTTGTTTGGTCTTTTGAAAAATGTCTGATCATTTCCTTTGTCCATTTTTTTTCACAGAGGACTGTTTTGCTGTCATTGTGTTTCTGAAGCTCCTGGGTATTAGCTTACATCTGTTATGCAAGATTTGCTCCTATTCTATCAGTTTCTTCTTCACTTTGTTGATCATTTCCTTTTGGTGTGATCAGCTTTGATCACCATGCAAACAGCCAGTGTGTTCTGAGAATGCTGGGATAAGACAGTGAGCGTCTGTCAGCCTGGGGCCTGCAGGGAAATGCATACTTTGATCAGGGCCTAAGGTTCTTAGAGAATCTTGTGCTGCTTGTCCTAGGCCACTGGAGGGGAGCTGGATCAGAGGTGGAGCGGCTGGGACTCAAACCTGCACTCCTATGAGATCTTGGCATTGCAGGCTGTGGCTACCCTCTGGCCACCCTCTCATACCCATGCATTGTGCAGCCATGATATTATTATTTTTTAAATTTTTTAGAACTACTTTAACATTTTAAAATATTTATTTTTATTTGAAAGATTTTTCATAGAGGGAAGAAACAGAGAAATTTTCTACATTCTGCTTCACTCCCCAAGGTAACAACAGATGGAGATGAGCAAGTACAAAGCAAGAGCAGAAGACCGTCCTGTCTCCTTGACTTTAATTAGTTCAGCGCAGACACCACAACCATATGAAAGTAATCCAGTGGAAGCAAGAGTTGTTGCATTGTCTCTCCTTCACTCTTGGTAAGTATGCTTTTCTTTTTTTTTTTTTATTGTTATTAACATTGTATTATGTGATACAGTTTTATAGGCACTGGGGATTCCCCCCACTCCTCCCACACCCTTCCCCCCATGGTGGATTCCTCCACCTTAATGCATAACCACAGTTCAAGTTCAGTTGAGATTCGATCCTTGCAAACACATATCTAGCATAAAGTCCAGCGTCTTATTGTCCAGATAAGTTCAGTGGCCTCTTGGGGAGACCTTCTCTAGTCTGAAGATAGGGCTAACAGAGTAAAGATCCGGTCAGTTAAAAGCCCCAACAAAACCTCAGTATCAATATACAACATTATGGAATTAATTGACATAGTATTGGGTAAACAATATGTTGAAAATAATGCAAGTTCCATTCTTCGAAACATCTGGGTTGAGACAGTATCAATGACAGGTTCAAAAAATAACAAACAACCAAACAAAAATGACAAGTTAAATCAAGGCAAACATGTGGTATCTAATCTTTTGGGATTCGCTCATTTCCCTTAGCATTATAGTTTCCAGTTGGGCCCATTTAGCCACAAAGAACTGCATTTTGTTTTTTTTAATAGCTGAGTAGTATTCCATGGAGTAGATGAACCAAAGCTTTCTTATCCAATCTTCTGCTGATGGGCATTTCGGTTGCTTCCATGTTTTTGCAATTACTGATTGTGCTGCTATGAACATAGGGATGCATGTTGGTTTGTCGTAAAACAGGTGTTTTGGATATATTCCTAGGAGTGCAATTGCTGGGTCATATGGTATGCAGATTTTGAGTTGTTTGAGTGTTCTCCAGACTGATTTCCATAAAGGCTGTACCAATTTGCAGCTCCACCAGCAGTAGAGTAGGGTTCCCTTTTCCCCGCATCCTCGCCAGCAAGCGTCGTTGGTGTTCTTGTTTATGTGGGCCAATCTAACTGGTGTTAGGTGGTACCTCATCGATGTTTTAATTTGGATTTCCCTTATTGCCAGGGAGCTGGAACATTTTTTCATATGTTTGTTTGCCATTTGGACTTGTTCCTTTGTGAAATGTTTGCCCATTTCCCGTGCCCATTTCTTGAGTGGCTTGTTTGTTTTGGTTTTTTGGTTGTTTTGAAGTTCTTTGTATATCCTGGAAATTAGCCCCCTATCGCCTATATAGTGTGCAAAGATCTTCTCCCACTCTGTGGGTTGCTTTTTTACTTTGTTGATTGTTTCCCTTCCTGTGCAGAAACTTCTTAGTTTGATGAGGTCCCATTTGTTTATTCTGTTCTCAACTGCTATTGCTTTTGGTGTCCTTCTTAGAAAGTCGAGACCTACTCCTAGGTCTTGCAGGGTATTTCCTACATTTTCTTGCAAGAGTTTGAAGGTTTCTGGATGTAGGTTTAGGTCTTTTATCCATGTAGATTGGATCTTAGTGTATGGTGATAGATGTGGGTCTATCTTTTTGTTTCTACAGGCTATCAGCCAGTTGTCCCAACAACATTTACTAAAGAGGCCTTCCCACTTGCTTGGACTGTCATTGGTCTTTTTGTCAAAGATTAATTGGCTGTATCTGTGTGGGTTCCCTTTTGGTGCTTCTATTCTATTCCATTGATCTTCCTTCCTGTCTTTGTGCCAGTACCAGGCTGTTTTGATAACCACTGCTCTATAGTATGTCCAGAGGTCCGTGATTGTGATTTCCCCAGCTAACTTCTTATTCTTCAGGATGGTTCTAGCTATTCGTGGTTTTTTGTGTTTCCAGATGAACTTTTGAATCATTGTATCCAGTTCCGTGAAGAATGTTTTGGGCAATTTGATTGGAATTGCGTTGAAAATGTATATAGCTTGTGGTAGTATAGACATTTTAATGATATTGATTTTGCCTATCCAGGAGCATGGGATGTTATTCCATCTCTTGAGGTCTTGTTCAATTTCCTTTTTAAATAGTTTGTAGTTTTCTTCGAATAGGTCTCCTACACATTTGGTTAGATGGATTCTCAAATACTTCATACTTCTCTCTGTTGTTTTGAATGGTATCCTGTTGGTTAGGTCTTCTTCCATCTTGGTGTTATTTGCGTACACTATGGCTGTTGATTTTCGTTCATTAATTTTGTACCCTGCCACTCTGCCAAACTCTCATATAAGTTCTAGTAGTTTCTGTATTGAGTCTCTTGGTTTTTCTATGTATAGGATTATGTCATCTGCATATAGTGAAAGCTTGACTTCTTCGTTACCTATACGTATGCCTTTGATTTCTTTTTCTTGTCTTATGGCCTCTGCAAGTACCTCTAGGACTATGTTGAATAGCAGTGGTGATAGCGGGCATCCTTGTCTTGTTCCAGATCACAATGGGAAGGGTTCTAGCTTTTCTCCATTCAGTATGATACTGGCGTTGGGTTTTTCATAAATTGCTTTGATTATGTTGTGGATTTTCCCATCTATGCCTACTTTGGTTAGAGTTTTTAGCATGAAGAGGTGTTGGATTTTGTTGAAAGCTTTTTCTGCATCTATTGAAAGTATTATGTGGTTCTTGTTTTGCAGTTTTTGTATGTGGTTTATAACATTTATGGATTTCCAAATGTTGAACCATCCCTGCATTCCAGGGATGAATCCTACTTGATCCGGATGAATGATCTGTCTGATGATTTTTCGAATTCTATTGGCTAGGATTTTGTTGAGAATTTTAGCATCAATGTTCATCAGAGAAAAAGGTCTGTAGTTTTCCTTCTCTGACGGATCTCTGTCCGGTTTTGGGATTAAGGTGATGTTGGCTTCATAGAATGAGTTTGGAAGGGTTGCTTCCTTCTCTATTGTTTTGAAGAGCTTGTAGAGGATTGGGCTTAGTTCTGTTCGGAATGTTTTGTAGAATTCTGTAGTGAAGCCGTCTGGGCCTGGGCTTTTCTTTGTTGGGAGATCTTTGATGACTGTTTCAATCTCTGCCTCGGTTATGGGTTTATTTAATTTTTCAGTTGCCTCCGGACTGAGTTTTGGTAAGTGGTGAGAGTCCAAGAACTTTTCTATTTCTTGGTGATCCTCAAATTTGTGGGAGTACAGTTCTTTGTAGTAATTTCTAATTATTTTCTTAATGGTTGCAGTGTCTATTGTTATGTTGCCTTTGTCATCTTTAATGCTATTGATTCTCACTTTCTCTTGTTTTTTTTTTTGGTCAATCGGGCCAGTGGAGTGTCTATTTTGTTTATTTTCTCAAAAAACCAACTTTTTGATTTGTTGATTTTATGTATAGGTTTTTTGATTTCTATTTGGTTTATCTCCTCCCTTGTTTTGATGATTTCTTGTTTCCTATTGTGCGTGGGACTCTTCTGCTGCTGTTTTTCCAGATCCTGGAGGTGTGTGGTTAGTTCCTGTATTTGGCGTCTTTCTTGGGCCTTGACATGGGCTCCAATTGCGATGAATCTACCTCGTAGCACTGCTTTGGCAGTGTCCCACAAGTTTTGGAATGTTGTAAATGAGTTTTCATTGGTTTCCATAAATTTTTTTATCTCATCTTTAATTTCTTCTCTGACCCATTGTTCGTTTAATAGCATATTGTTCAATTTCCAAGAGTGCCTATATTTCCTGGGGAGTTTTGAGTTGTTGATTTCCAGTTTCATCCCATGGTGGTCTGAGAGGGTACATGGTATGATACTAATGTTTTGGAAGTTGTTTAGATTCGCTTTATGTCCTATCATGTGGTCGATTCTGGAGAAGGTGCCATGCGCCGCTGAGAAAAATGTATAGTCTGTGGCCTTAGGATAAAAAGTTCTATATATGTCTACTAAGTCCAGTTGTTCTATTGTTTGTGTGAGCTCTGTTGTTTCTTTGTTGAGTTTTTGTTTAGTAGACCGGTCCATTGGTGTTAGAGGCGTGTTGAGATCACCTACAAGAATTGTGCGGGTATCTATGTCTTCCCTTAAGTCTGTAAGTAATTGCTTTACGTAATTAGGTGCATTAAGATTTGGTGCATAAACATTAATGATGGTGATTGCTTCTTGATGGATCATTCCTTTCACCAGTATAAAATGGCCTTCCCTGTCTCTTTTGATGTTAGTTAGATTGAAATCTATTTCGTCTGAAATTAGGATAGCTACCCCAGCTTTTTTTTCACGTCTATTGGCGTGAAATATCTTTTCCATCCCTTCACTTTCAGTTTCTTTGCATCCTTTCTGGTTAGATGTGTTTCTTGTAGGCAACAGATGGTTGGGTCTTGTTTGATGATCCATTCTATTAATCTCTGTCTTTTGATTGGTGAATTTAGACCATTTGTGTTGAGAGTTAAAATTGAGAGGTTGCAATTTTGCCCTGCCATGCGATTGTGTTTTGTGTGTGTTGTTTTCTGTGTAATTGCCTTGTTTGTGCGGGCTTTAGTTTGGAGACCTTCTTATTTTTAAATAATCTTTTTTCTTAATTTTTCAAAAGGAGGGAGAAACCTATGGCAAACAAACGAGTTTATGTATGTTCATTATTAGTCATTATGAAATTCAAGTCAAAACCTCAGTGAAAGCTGGGCATTTTGTGCATTGATTGTAAGGAATAACTGGAAAGATGACATGGAAGACTGACAAGAAGGCACATTCTGGGTCCAGCTCCACCTTAAAAGCCTGCTTCTACAGTACCACCTGAAATCCCCTAGGTCTTGTCTCCCTGAGGCCCACTCCCCTAGAATTGTAGCCCTTTAGCTTTATGCTGTGTTCTCCTCCAATACGCTGACTTAGAAACTGGGGTTCCTGATTTACAGTAGACAGAGAGGACTCCACATGGCCCTTTCCTGCAGGTAGGACCTGTGTTCAGGAGTGGAAGGATGTCCTTGTGCACAAGGAGAACAGTTCAGTCTGACACTCCCGGGAATATTACTGTGTAACAGAATTTGTACATGGACTGCTGTGTGTGTGTGTGTGTGTGTGTTTATCTTGGATATGCAGTATTCATTTTTCTTGTTCTCAGGTGCAATAATCAGAATAGTACAAATATCCCTTTTCATATAAAGCTGATTATTCCTAGTGGGGAAAAGAGCAATTCCCAAGGAATTTTTTTTTAAATTTTACTTTTTTAAATTATCATTTTATGATACAGTTCCATAGACCATGGGACTTCCTTTATTCACTTTCCAACTCCCTCCCCCCTCAATGATTTCCCGTACATTTTTACTATAGTAAAGATCTTCACACACAGTCATATGTCCATCATTGCAGGCATGGAGATATGGCAGAGAGTCCAGCATCCTATTGTCAAGATATAGTAAACAGTTTCATCCTATTGTCAAGATATAGTAAGCAGTTTCATTGGGAGTCCATCTTTGTCTGGAAGTAGATATTGCATTGTATCCATCTTTGTCTGGAAGTAGATACTGCATTGTATCCTCACATCTGGATATGATAGTCTGCATTGCACAATTACTATACATAACCTTAAATGGAAAGCCACAAAACAAAATCAACAACAAGAAAATAAAAGGATATTAACAACACCATGATGTTAAATGACATGCTACTAAATCGCTAATGTGTTGCTGAAGAAATGAAAAAGAAAATCAAGAACCTTCTTGAAGAAAATGATACTACTGTATGATCTATGAATCATTGAAGAATTTAATGAGAAGAAAATATTTTGAAGAGATGAAACTAAGAAAAAATAAAAATCCATGTGACATAGTTTCTGCTGATGTTTGTTGCTGAAATGTGTCTACTGTAGACAACAAATAGGTGGGTTTTGTTTTTTAATCCTGTCTACTAACCTACAACGTTTGATTGATGAGATAAATTCATTTGCATTCAGGGTTAATATGAATGGATGGTAATTTGTTACTGTCATTTTAGCAATGGGCTGTTCGTTCATTTAGTCATCTGATATTATTTTGCTGTGTACATTATCTTGGGCCAATTTTTTTTTTTTGCTTTTACAATCTGGAATATTTTGCTCCAATCTTTTTTGTCCAGTAGAGTTCCCCATGAGAGGTCTCCTGTGAGTTTAATTGTCATTCCTTTATGCATCAGTTCGTTCTGTCCTACCATTTTGTGTAACTATTCTTGTTTGTTTTACATTTCCTTTGTTCCTCTACATGGAAAATTTTCTGTCATCATGATCTCCCATAATGATGATTAAACAGTTTCTGCGTGTAAACTCTACAAGGAGATTGTTGGAACTCATAACTAAGTTTGACAAATTTTCATGATGAAGTACATGTTTCCTTTGCATATACTAACAAGTTTATGCCTGAGAAATAACTTGTACAATCAGTTTCATTCATAATAATTTAAGAAAACACAGTGGAATAGATTTATGCAAAGACATAAGGGGTCTCTATCATGAATATTACAAAAGATTAAAAAGAGAGTTAGGAAATGCCATAAAAATCATTTACATTCATAGTTTGGTGGACTTCATATCATCAAAATGTGTATATTGTAGAAAGCAATCTAAAGATGCAGTGCAATCCTATTCAAAATACCTAAAATATTCTATTCAGATCTAGATAAAATTATGCTTAAACTTACACAGAAATGCAAGAAATCTCAAATGGCTAAAGCAGCATTAAACAATAAAAAACAAAGTTAGAAGCACCTCAATGCCAGACCTGAAGAGGTATTACTGAGTAATTATGCAAACAAAATTGGTATGGGCACAAAAATAAATAAAAAGATAAATGGAACAGAATAGAACCCCATTAATAATAAAAGGAAAAAAAGGGTCTAAATACATATGCATATCACTATGAATATACTTTAATCACATATTTTTAATTTTATTAATAGCTATGAAGTAACATATAATCAATAGTTTTAGGTGTGTATTTTAATATTTTCAATGGGAACCATGTATTTACTTGTCTAATAAAAGAACTGATTTTTCTATTAGCTCTATAAAAGAGTTGAAATAAATTCAATAGATCCCTCTTATGTACATTATCTACATTTGTTGTGACTACAGATTCCTTTTGATAAATAATACATTTTAACATAACAGATAAATATTCACATGAGTCTTCAAGATATTTGGCCAGTCTAAGAAGTATATGGATTACATCTATTGAATAGAATTATATCAGTAACTTTACAGAAAGTGAGATAAAGGATTACATCATGATCTTTTTTAAAAAGATTTATTTATTTTTAGTGCAAAATCAGGTATATACAGAGCATAAAAGAGACAGAGAAGTATCTTCCATCTGATGATTCCCTCCCCAAGTGACCGCAATGGCTGGTGCTGTGCCAATCAGAAGCCAGGAGCCCAGATCCTATCCTGGGTCTCCCAGGTGGGTCAGGGTCCCAAAGCTTTGGGCCGTCCTTGACTCCTTTCCCAGAGCACAAGCACAGAGATGGATGGAAAGTGGGGCTGTCAGGATTAGAACCGGCTCCCAACTGGGATCCTGGCAGGTTCAAGGCAAGCACTTCAGCTGCTAGGCCATGGCGCCCAGCCTGCATCATGATCTTAAATCACAGTGATTTTTCACGGGCTGTACATGCAGGAGAAACTTGTCTTTAGTTCTATTTTTAAATTGTATCTCCTTTGTAGCATTTTTACATTCTTGTTCTATAATAATGATGTTTCCTCATGGCCAGATTACAGAAAATCTGCTAACGCATAAAATCTCTTTTGAGTTGTTCTGATATACCCGTATAGCCACGCTTTTCTAGTATGATCAAGACATTAATGACCTTGTTGCAGGTGGTGTTGGTACTACAGACATTCTGGCAATCCAGCAAAGGGGAAAAGATTTAGCGCCTGTCTTGCTTGAGTTCGGTGTGATGTCTGTAGATGGTCTCCAGTCACTGGACTGTATGTAAGGCACCGCTGTATGCATCAGGGCGGTGTTCAAATGTGTTCTCAGATAGGAAAGTGCAATGCCAGCATGAACAGAGTCCTGAGAAATAGATTCTAAGGCACCTCGTTCACAAGTTCCCTGGGATTTCCAAAGGACAACATCTTCTGAATTGTCACACTGTGTTCTTATCTCCTCCTCTGAGTGAGTGTCAGCAGAGGACATACTTCTATGACTATTGATGGGGTAGAATTTCTCCAACTCTGTTGCTAACACGTATTCCAGAAAATCTGTTCAGCAGATTAATCATTAAGGAATTCGTGCATCAGCAAGAACTGAAAATGAGATGACAGAGAATTTCAATTCTGAATATGCAGACAAAATGAAGTCAGTTCTTTATTTTGTACAGTTAATGCTCTGTGGCTGTCCAGGATAAAGCATGTATTTAGATAGTGATAATTAAGCTTAGGCTTTGCTTCATTGTTTCTGTTAGATTTTGGTTTACTTGTAAATGAACCCCAGGTGCTATAAATATCTGAACCCAACCTCTATGACTTGCTGAGTTCTCTATCTACTGGAGGGTTAATTTGGCTGTTGTAAAACAAATTAAAAGTATTTCACGGTAAAAATCAAAAGCAGTGTGGAATAAAAAAGACTGTGAGTGCAACTGGCAGTGGAGACTGATGGAGAAGTGACAGAATACTGGAAGCAGAGCGACATCTTTGGAATAAGTTATCATGACCTTGGGACTCTGTGCTGCTGTACAGGAGTGTGTCTCCCCGCCCTCAGCAATGCACGTAACCTGGAGTGGAGGAAAATAGAGGAAATGCAGCCTGCATTCTGCTCCCAATGCAGAGTCCTTGGCTCAGGAATATAACCCCAGGCAAGGCGGAATCTCTTTTCGTGATTAGGATTGGGAGTGGGAGAGACAGTTTCTTGATTTCCAGGGGCTGCATTCTTTCAGTGAGATGCTGCCACCACAGGAGAACCAGTGGGGATGCTCCCCTGAGTCGGCTGGGGCAGTGCGAATAGTTTGAGAAGTCAGCTGTGGCTTGTATTGTTTTGAAATCAACTTACTGTTCTACTTTTGTCTGTTAACAGGGACTGAGAGCAGAAACCTGCCGAGGCAGGCCTGCCTTGGAGGAATGAGTCCACAGGAGAGAAAACCGAAACCCAGCGAATCTTTGCTGTCTCCTAGAAACCAGGAACATTCACTTTTTCCCTGGAGTGACTCCTGTTGTAATGATACCAAGGTCTGGGTTGTCCTGCGTTTACAGGTGAACTGACAGCCATGGGCCGGGAGGGAGATGAGCTGTTGTCTTTCTTTCCCCATAGTCACATCTTGAGGATTCATCTCACAATGGATTCACAACGGAGACTTAGCTTTGGGTTTTATTTCTGTGTCAAGGACAAAGTTCTCTAAGAGCAGGTGCTTTCTCAGATGAAGCTAGGTTATTTGCACACAAATGATAGTAAATTCTTTGTATCAAGCTTAGAGATTACTCCTTTGAGACATAAAATGATCAATTTTAATTAATTATGTAATTGTATATGTAAACATATTTATAAAAGTGTATTTGTGGTTTTTTGTGTGCTTGAATTTCAGTTTCACAAATTTACCCTCATTGTAATATATTTTTAATTTAATTTAGTTTGTTATTTATTAAGATTAAATGTTATTTAATCAGTTTCACCAAACTTGAGCAAATTCAGTATATTTTCAATATATTTACTTCGTTCTCCAAAGTTTGGAAATATTTTAAGATAGTATAGCAATTTTTAAAGCATTTTAACCTAACGGCAACATAAAACAGGCAATATTCTAACACTAAACAATGTTGAGTTTTTAACAGGTATCAATGAAAACGGGTTTCTGTTGTAGAGAATGATGCCATGTTTTTCTGCCTGTCATAAACATATCCAGAAATACCATCTTCAATTTTATTTGAAATATACTTTTAAAAATTATTAACATGAATATTACATGGAAGTGCACAGTCCAAACATTTTTTAAAAAGATTTGCTTTGGGCCTGGCGGTGTGGCCTAGCGGCTAAAGTCCTCGCCTTGAACGCGGCCGGGATTCCATATGGATGCCAGTTCTAATCCCGGCAGCCCCACTTTCCATCCAGCTTCCTGCTGGTGGCCTGGAAAAGCAGTCGAAGACAGTCCAAAGCTTTGGGACCCTGCACCCATGTGGGAGACCTGGAAGAAGTTCCTGGATCCTGGCTTAGGATCGGCATAGCATCGGCCGTTGCACTCACTTGGGGAGTGAATCATCAGATGGAAGATCTTTCTCTCTGTCTCTCCTCCTCTCTGTATATCTGACATTCCAACAAATAAATAAATCTTAAAAAAATTTTGCTTTAATTGGAAAGGGTAGTTTATTAGAGAGAAGAAGAGATAGAAATAAAGATCTTCCATCTGTTGGTTTATTCCCAAGGGGTCACAATGGCCAGAGCTCAGCTGATCTGAAGCCAGGAGCCAGGAGCTTCTCCCAGATCTCCCACATGAGTGCAGATTCCCAAGGATTTGGGCCTCTGCACATTGGAAAGAGGAAAGGGGATTCTGGCAGTTGCAAGGCAAGGACTTACCATTAGGCTATTGTGTGGGCTCACGAATGAAATGAATATTACATGAAAGTATATAGTGTAAATTCAAATTATTAAAAAATGAGTTTTTTTTTTTTAATTGGAAAGGCAGATTTATAGAGAGAAGGAGAGGTAAAGATCCTCTTCCCATTGGTTTACTGCCAAAGTGGCAGCAATGGCCAGAGCTCACTGATCCGAAGCCAGGAGCTTCTCCCAGGGCTGCCACGTGGGTGCAGAGTCCCAAGGCTTTGGGCCATCCTTTCCTGCTTTCTCAGGGAAAGGGGATCCTGGCAGTTGCAGGGCAAAGATTGCAATGCCAAAAGGGCATAATGTTCATGATAGAAAAATAGTCACCATCATCAGTATTTCTGATTCCTTTCAACACTTTCAAGTTCCATTTTCTTTTTAAATGATTTATGTGTAAAAGTGCCTCTTCAATTTCATTTTGGTTGTGAAACTTATCCATTAGTATTATCTATGTAAGAATAATAGTTTCATCTTTAATAATATTTAAAATGGAAGAAAAGGAGGATGCAGACATGATATTGTTGTTGAGTATAAGAAATAAAATAACAGATATCATGTATATTTGGTCACACAAGATAAGGAGGTGATAACCCTACTAATTCTATCAAATGGCAAATTTAGAAAAGCATAAATTAATGTCTCCTCTGGGTCCAGCACGGTGGCCTAGTGGCTAAAGTCCTCACTTTGAACACTCTGGATCCCATATGGGCGTTAGTTCAAATCCCCACAGCCTCACTTCCCATCCAGCTCCCTGATTGTAGCCTGGGAAAGCAACTGAGGATGGTCAAAGCCTTGGGAACCTGCACCCACATGGGAGACCTGGAAGATGCTCCAGGCTCCTGGCTTCTGATTGGCTCAGCACTGGACATTGTGGTCATTTGGGGAGTGAATCATCGACCGGAAGATCTTCCTCTCTGTCTCTCCTCCTCTCTCTATATCTGACTTTGCAATAAAAAATAAATAAATCTTTAAAAATAATAATAATGTGTCCTCTGCTCTCTTCTCTCTAACCAGACCCCCGGCATTCAGGGTACCTTAATTTCATTCTCCTTAAGCCATTAAAGAAAAGTTTGTATGTGAGGACGTTAAAAAATAATAATCTGTAACATTTGAAAATAGCAGTAAAGTCTTCACCATTTGATAGGACTTCTAGAAGACTCATTATTTTGGAGAGTGACATTCTGTGTTTTAGCAACACCTGCATTAAATTACATTTCCAAAGTTGCCACCTTCCAGCAATTCAAACCTATTGAGTGTTTCCATATTTATTGTTCTGGAATTTGACCATTTTATTCAAAAAATCCTTCTTTGGAGCAAATCATGGTTGATTTGCCAGCTGACTTTACTCTATCAATAGGCACTATCAACTCACACGTATATCTTCATCTGAAATTCTTAAAATGCTTTAATGTTGTAATGATGCCAAATGTCTTAAAATGTCAAAAAATAAATATGGTAAATTTAATGGTGGATAACACTGCTGATTAGCATAATAATAAATAGAGCATTTTACCATATATTTCTGTATTCTTAAATCTACACTGAATACAAACTTTACTGTATTCATTCATAAAATTACACTGTATTTACCACTTACATTATCACAGTACTTTAATTATTGAAATTCTGACCAATACTGAAAGAAAAGTCACAAATATTCAGTAAAAGTAAAGGCAAGATTTTGGAATGAGAAAAAACAATTTTGATGTACCAGTGTCTGAAGCAAGCACAAAGGGAGAAGACCAGATTCAATAAAATCATACATTAAAAATTATATAAAACAAGACTGTAGAAAAATAAAAAGAATCATTTAGAATTATCACAAAAAGCAAATATCAACACATTCTGAAACTTTAAGGACATTGATAGAATTCTGGAAGCATACAATCTATTAAAATTGAGTGAGGAAGACACTGAAAACTTAAATAGACGGCCCAGGCGCAATAGCATAGTGGTTAAAGTCCTCACTTGCACATGCTAGGATCCCATATGGATGCCGGATCTAATCCCAGCAGCTCCACTCCCCATCCAGCTCCCTGCCTGTGGCCTGGGAAAGCAGTCAAGGACGGCCCAAAACCTTGGGACCCTGCACCTGCATGGGAGACCTGGAGCATGTTCCTGGCTCCTGACTCCAGATTGGCACAGTAGCGGCCATTGTGGTCACTTGGGGAGTGAATCATCAGCCAGAAGATCTTCCTCTCTGTCTCTCCTCCTCTCTGTCATTCCTCCTCTCTGTATATCTGACTTTGCAATAAAAATAAATGTTAAAAAACTTAAATAGACCAATAACTATGACAGTGATTGAAAGACAAACACAGGTCCTACCAACCATGAAAAGATATGGGCCAGATTTCTTCACTGCTGAATTCCAGTGAACTTTTTTTTTTTAAAGATTTATTTTTATTATTTTTTATTGGAAAGGCGGATATACAGAGAGGAGAGACAGAGAGGAAGATCTTCCATCCGATGATTCACTCCCCAAGTGAGCGCAATGGCCGATACTATGCCGATCCGAAGCCAGGAGCCTCTTCTGGGTCTCCCACGCGGGTGCAGGTTCCCAAAGCTTTGGGCCGTCCTCGACTGCTTTCCCGGGCCACAGGCAGGGAGCTGGATGGGAAATGGGGCTGCCGGGATTAGAACCGGCGCCCATATGGGATCCTGGGCGTGCAAGGTGAGGACCTTAACCACTTGGCGCCACTTGCGCTGGGCCCCCAGTGAACTTTTTACTATGAACTTTCTTCATTTCTCAAACTAACAAACAATTGAAAGGGAAGGAATATCTACAAACCTCTTGTATGAGGCCAGAATAATTTTGATTCCAAAACAGAAAATGATACAGCAAAGATAACTGTGGACCAATATTCCTCATGTACATAGATGCAGAATTTTTCACCAAAGTACTAATTAATAGAATACACAAATTGTATCGGAAAGAACATTCACCCAGAACGAGAGGGATTCATCCCTTGTGTTAAGGTAAGGTTCAACACATGCGATTGTGTCAACAAATGCATACAACTGGGCCCGGTGTGATGGCGCAGTGGTTAAGGTCCTCCCCTTGCATGCCCGAAATCCCATATGGGCACCGGTTCTAATCCCGGCAGCCCCATTTCCCATCCAGCTCCCTGCCTGTGGCCCGGGAAGGCAGTCGAGGATGGCCCAAAGCTTTGGGACCCTGCACCCGCGTGGGAGACCCAGAAGAGGCTCCTGGCTTCAGACTGGCTCAGCTTCGGCCGTTGTGGCCGCCTGGGGAGTGAATCATTGGACGGAAGACCTTCCTCTCTGTCTCTCCTCTCTGTATATCCACCTTTTGAATAAAAATAAAATAAATCTTGAAAAAACAAAACGCATACAAAGAATAAAACACATGTCAACAAAGAATAAAAACCATGTGTCTATCTTAAATTAATATGGAGAAAACATTTGATGAGATACAACATAATTTCATGACAAAAACCTTATGCTGGGGCTGCAATGATGGTACTGCAGGATAATCCTCTGTCCTGTAGTACCAACATCCATATGGTTGGCAATTTGTGTCCAGCTGCTCCATCTCCAATCCAACTCTTTCTTTTGGCTTGGGAAGACAGTAGAAGATGTCCCTAAGTGCTTGGGACCCTGCAACCACGTGGGAGTTGGGAAGAAAATCTTGATTCCCAGCTTCAGACCAGCTCAGCTCTGGCCATTGTGGCTGTTTATGGTTTGAACCAGCAACTGGAAAATTCACTTTCACTCTCTCTCTCTGTAAAATCTGTCTTTTAAATTAAAATGAATAATCCTTCTAAAACTTATGCTGAAATTTATATGGGAACATAAGGGGACCCTAAATAGCTAAAACAAATAAAAACAAGACAAACAGGTGAAAACAGAGAGGCAACTTTCAGATTGTACTACAAGCAGTTGTAATCAACACAAGTCTCAAGGAATACATTCCATAGAAAAGTGCTGCATCACAAAAGCTGCTTCAAATTTATTATTCAAATCTGATTCCTTAATTTAGATGGAAATACACTTTGTTGGAAATCAGGTCTAATGGAGGTTTGAGAGCTTCCTTTACAGAAAACACTCTGCAAAGGGAATTTGCGCAACACATGGAACCTGTAATGGTAAGAGCCTAAACAATAGCCTAGACAATAGCTTGTTGTACCAGTGACAGCTGTTACAGCTTCTCAGGCTAGACTGAGAGAAGACAGTGATAGCCCTGATTTTTTGGGGTTTTTTTGTTTGTTTGTTTCTTGTTTTAATCTTAGTTTATTAGGGTACAAAGGGTCACGGGCTACAGGGTGAAAGTGGGTAATATCATTGTTTCCACACTAATATAATCATTTTGCCCTATATCTGGAGTTATGGGGAGTAACAAAGGGAAAAGCCCCACCCTACTTCCCACCCATCCCCGATCCCCAACATGAGGTGCTCTCCAAGGGTCCTGCTCAAACAGTTTTGATAGTTCATCAGTTCTGGATTGCTGCCAGTCTCACTGTCCCAACCGCAATGAAACCTATTCAGAGTCCATTGGCTGACAGTCTCTTGATGGTTGGAGTTCCACGATCAGCAGTTCAGTTGGAGAAACATCCAAAGAAACTTCATCTGAGTTGATCCCAGATCTGATTCTTGAGTGAGTTTGCTAGCACAGACTCCAACACTGTTCGTCACACCAATCAGCTTATGCATATGCTGGTCGTTGCGATTGCTGGGTCCATTCGGCTTCCAGCCCTGTCTTCCTTGTGAACCAACGGGTGTTGTAGTCCAGCTCGATTCTACCCACTTCATACTTGGTCTTCATGCAAACCAGTTGAAGCTGCAGCCTAGTTGGGGCGACTCCCCAAAACCCCTACCAGTTCTGCCCCCTACCCTGGTTCCCATGCTTGCCAGTATGCACCGCAGGCTCATCCAGTCTGTCCCACATCCCATTTAGCTCTCGCACACGTCAATGGACATTGAAGCCTGGTTCAGCCCAACCAACCTATTATCCAGCCCATACACCCACTGGCAGGTGCCTTTCTGTCTAGCCACCCCTGCTCCTAGCCTGGGTTTCGTGCTGTCCAGTGAGGGTGGTAACCCTAAGGGAGGTGCCTACTATTTCCCTACTAGGCCACACCCACTCCCAGAATATGCAGTGTCCAGGTGGTTTTGGCATTTGACTTGACATAATTAGCTCCCAGTACCAGCCTCTGCCATCTAATGCTGTGGCTAAGCCCAAACACCCCTCAACCCACTCTAATTTTAACGCGCACCAGTCAGAACAGTCAGCTCACCGTCAGGCCCACAGGAGCTATAGCCCTGCCTAGTCTGAACTGCCCCCATCCGTATTCACACTTTCCAATGGAAGTAGTTATCCAGCAGGGGTGCCCACGTTCCCCTGTTGGCTTTGCCTCCTCCCTGATTGTCACATGTGCTGTTTGTGTGTTGCAGCCCCATCTGGTATGGCTCATCTCACCTTGGCATTATTTGTTGTGTACTGGTATGTGTTGCAACCGAACCTGGCTCGACCCACACTCTGTTCTGGTGCTCGGAATCACCAGAAGGTAATGTGAACAGGTTCAGGCTGGTCTGCCCCCAACCCATGCCATGTGTATGCCAGTGGGATAATTTTCATTGCCTGTTCTGGGTTGTTCCCTATTGTGCTTCTTGCACTTACCTGCATGGGACTGTGTCCTGCCAGAGAAGTTGCCCAGGCTCCTCCAGCAGAACCCCTCCCAATGCCAGTTTTCACGCATACCAGTGGGTCCATGAGCCAGCACTGCTCAGTTCGCCTCCTATCCTAGGAGGAACAGTGGCTTTTCCTGACTGGCCTTCGACCCAAGCTGGTTCTTGTTGTTGGATATTTCAACCCAGCCATGGCTCTTCCCTACCCCCACACAGCTCACACATGGTTCAGTAAGGGCTGAGACCTAGCCTAGTCCGTCACACATCTCTCCCCAGTCCTCCAGAGCACCAGATGGTGTTGGAATCTGGCCTGGCTTGGTGCTTCCCGTCCCAGTCAACAATTGTGCCAAGTGAGATTACAATCGAATCCTGATCAGAATGCAGCCTCAGTTCCAGCCCATGTGCTCCTTGGTGGGAAACTCAACCCAGCTAGGGTGTCCTGTTATTTCCCCAACCGGGCCTCTTCCCTGCCATAGAGCAGGTGTAGGCCGGTGGTTGTTCTGTCTCCGCTTGGCAGAGCCCCTCACTTGTCCTGGCCCCTGAATGCTGTGGCTTAGTGCCTCTGCCTCATGCAGATCGGTATATGCAAGGACCTACATGGCATGAGCTGTGCTCCAACCTGATTTCTGTTGTTTCTTGTGAGTTAAGGTTTGTTCAGCCCTGCCCATTCTGCCCCCTTCCAGTGGCAGCCCCGCCCACCCCACATCCTGTTTAAAGATGCACATTTGGGTGCTGCTGCCTTGTCCTACCCTGACTGTTGTGGATTCCTTTACCCATGAGTGATGGCAGGTGGCGTGGTCACACCTAGCTTAGACCATTGCAACCCCAGCTTGCGAGCTAACCCGGGGGACTTGTATTCCAAAGGGTTGGGCCCACACAACCCTACAGAGTCTACCCCCAGCCCAAGTTCTCTTGCATGCTGGATAGTGTCTTGATCCTGCCAAATGTGACCACTCCACAACTCCAACACTCAGTCGGGCAATGGTACCCAACACTGCCAAAGAGGCCCCCATCCATAGCTTTGGTGTGAGCTAGTGTGTGGTGATCAGTGATATTCTATACTAATATCCCATCTCTGTATTCATAATTGAGCTGTTGCATCTGTCTTACTGAAATTATCATCTGGATACTTCCCCAAAACCACTAGGTCTTGATCCCCTCGCATACTTAAATCTTTCATGACCCTGTCACTGAGAATACCCGAAAATTCACTTTGCACCTACACTCAACCTAGTCTAAGTCATGAGTGACCCCAGGCAGCAACTACATATCTTGAGAACCCCAGAGTTCACCCTTCCGGGCAGCCAGCAGGGAATGCCTGACACCATTTGGTGCACTGGCCGCCCTG
>NW_024465076.1:0-2300 GCF_017591425.1 Ochotona curzoniae | reverse complement strand
TCAAGATTGGCTCAGCTCCAGGCATTGTGGCCACTTGGGAGGTGAATCAGCAGATGGAAGATCTTCCTCTCAGTCTCTGCCTTCTCTGTGTATCTGACTTTCATATAAAACTGAGATATATCTTTAAAAAAAACAGAAACAGATGCTGGTAGTGGCCCTATCTGATTTCTCTTTTGAAAAAAAAAAAGTTATTGGATATATCTTGCTTATTTCTTAACTGAATTTTGAGGAGGAGGTGTTTGTTGTTGCTGAACTGTGTTGAATACTTGAAGTCTTCTTATGCTTATCCATACTCAAACAGTTTAACAACCTTCTCCGACATTCTCACAATTGTCACATCTATTGTTTCTTCTGTGGTGAGGAAGCTTCATGGTTGGCTATAATCTCATTCATGCATATTGGCTTTGTTGCCCACGCCTTTGAGGCCTTATCCAAAATAGATCACCTATGTTGGTGTCTTAAGGTATATCCCTTGGTATCCTCTGAGTACTTTCAGTTTTGAGTTTTACCATTAGGCCTTTTTTCTGTTTTATGATTTTTGTATAGGGCTAGAGGTTGGAGAATGGGGCTCAGCTTTCAATGTTCTCTATACAGATATCCAGTATTTCTAGCACAATTTAGTAAAAACACTTTCCTTTTCCAGTATAAGTTTTGTGATTCTTTATTGGAAATCAGTTGACTACACCCATATTGACTCATTCGTGGGATTTCTATCTACTCCACTGATGTATGTGTCTGGTTTTATGCTGCTTTTCTTAAAAACCTCTGCACACATCTTGAAATAAGGTATTTTGAGGCTTTCAGCTTTGTAATTTTTTTTTCAAAATTCATTTTATATTTGAAGACATTTGTCCTTCCATAAAAAAATGTGCAGTTTTTTATTTGTATTTTTTTATTTGCTTTTTGTTTGACTGATTGATATTTGTAGTTTATCAAAAACCACCATTGGATTTTTGTTCCGGACTAGTGCATCTGTAAGTTAATTCTAGTAGCGTAAATATTTTAATATTTATTTCTTCCAAAATCCATGAACATGGAGATTCTTTCCAACGTTGTGTGCGTGTGTGTGTGTGTGTTCAATTTCTTTGACTAATGAGAATTATAAAATTCTTACTGTGCAAATCTTCTGTTTCCTTTGTTAAACTAATTATTTTAGTTTTTGTGGCTACTAAGAATGTGACTGATTTCAAGTTTCAGGAAGTTCATTTTATACATTCAGTGTGTAAAAATACTTCTGATGATTTTGTATCCTAAAATACTAATGAAATTTTACAACATGTTGTAAAATGTAAGAGTCCTTAGGTTTTTGACGAACAGAGTCATGCCATTTTCAAGTAGACGTAACTACTTCATCCTTTGCCAATTGTACGTCTTCGTATTTTTCTGTTGCCCAACTTACCTGGCTAAAACTACTATGATGGATAGGAACACAAAGAGAGGACATGTTATCTGCTTCCAGCACTAAGAGGAAACACTCTCAGCTATTTGGCCAATTCAGGATGATGTTTGCTGAAGATGTTTCATAGTTTTGGACACTTATTATGAGGATTTTAATCATCAATATATACTGCATTTAATCTAATGCCTTTGCTATAACCATTGAGGAATGAGCTTAGTGCTAGCCTTCATTCCTGTGATGTACTATATTTATTGACCGTGTAACTTAACTCACCCTCGTGTCCTTTGGATAAATCCCAGTTGACCACGATGGAGAACGTTTCTTGTGTGCTCTTGAATTTCATTGCTAAGAAACTTATTAAGATATTCGTGTTTGTGTTGATCAGAGATATTGGTTAAAACTGACCTCAATTGTTAGGTTTCCTTATTCCTTTTTCAACTTATCAAATGAGTTTTTGAAGAAAGTATTCCGTCTATTCCTTACATGCAGTCTATCCCTGAGTCGTCTTAATACCCATGCAGTCACCCTTATGTAGGAATTGGGGAATCAGCCCTTTTACATTTATGATCATATTGACAAATAATGACTTAGGGTTCTGATTTTAAGAATTTGTCCTTAATATCCATTTCACCTTTTAGTGGGTTTTATATTTCCACGACAGCAGGTGTTTTGGATTGCCTTCCTGTGTTGTATTGTGTGTTTAGTTCTGTGTGTAAGCTCACTCAGTTTCTTTCATAGGCTGATTTCACAGTGGTGAACCTCTTACTTGCTTATCTGGGGAAGTGTTTATTATTTCATTTCTTATGATGAGAGTATCACTAGGTAAAGCATAGTTGGTGGTTTTTTTTTTCTTTTTATAATCAACACTATATCGTTCATTATCTGTATGATGTCTGCTGCA
>NW_024465075.1:0-5385 GCF_017591425.1 Ochotona curzoniae | reverse complement strand
CATCTAGGAACTGGCACTGATATGGCCTTAGCAATTTGCCTATTCATTTCTTTCTTGGTTTTCAGAGCATCACCGATCACTCCAATATGATGGTCCCAAGGCTGCTTTGCAACTTAGCAGAGAAGTGGAAATAAATGTGGCTGTGCGCTGAAATCAGCCATGTGGGGTCACCTTGCCATGTAGTAGCATGTTTTGTGAGAACCACTCGTTCTAGCAGATGGCCATTACCATTTCCAGGATGTACTCCACAATAAGCTGATCACCCATACAATGATCTGCTTCTAAAAGATTTCACCAAAGGTCCATCACACTCTAGGACTAAGGATCCATTATATAAACTCTCAGGAATAATCTCAAACTGTATTCGAAACATATTGCCACATGATCTAGTGATTTCATCTCTGGGTATCTATCATAAGGTATTGAAAACAGTAACTTTGTGTTTACTAGAACATTAATTAAAACAATAAAAGATGAACTCAAGTCCATCAACAATGAATGAAAAACAAAATGCTGAGTACCACCACGTTGGATCACTATTTATGCTTTAAACAAAATGAAGCTTTGTCATTCACTACGCGATGGCATTAGCGGACAAGAAAGGAATATACTGTGACTTCAGTTAGTATACAGTAGGTAAAATGTGAATGATGAAGAAAAAATATTTTGAAGCACATTTTAAAACAAAAGTAAAGCAAGGGATTTATAAGAAACAAATTGTCAAAATCTTTCATGAAAGCAGAAATAGGAAAAAATGAAGGATTTATGCAGCTGTATGCAGTTTGATAGGTATAAAACGAGAAAAATTGGGCTGAGTACAGTAGCCTAGCAGCTAAATCCTCACCTTGCACAGACCGGGATGCCATATCGGTGCCAGTTCTAATCCCAGCAGCCCCGTTTTCCATTCAGCTCCCTGCTTGTGGCCTGGGAAAGCAGTCAAGGATGGCCCAAAGCCTTGGGACCCTGAACTCATGTGGGAGACCCAGAAGAGGCTTAGGGTTCCTGGTTTTGAATCAACTCATCTCCAGCCATTGTGGCCGCTTGGGGAGTGAAGGGACAGAAGATGTTCCTCTCTGTCTCTCATCCTCTCTGTATACCTGACTTTCCAATGAAACTAAATAAATCTTTTAAAAATGCAAATAGATGATTCTTCAAAAAATACAAAATAAAATCCAAAATCTGGCAAGACAATAGATACTGATTTAAAAAACAGGCACAAGCAACAAGCACAACCTTTAAAAGACTAACATTTACAGTAAAAGTAGAAAAACACAGAATATCAGTTTTGACTAGTTTCCGGAATCTGAACCGTAACACATTTTACCTGGCTCCTATATAGGAAATTTTTGGAAAGAGTTGAAAAAGCACTATGTTTGCTCCTCTATTGTATTTCCTGAGGTTTGTTTTCTGTTTGAACTCACATAGCATAATGACAGCCTCTTTCTTACCCCCAGCTTCTTTCCTTCTTGTTTCCTATTGTTCTGTTCAGTTTGTAATAACACAGTTTCAACTTATTGGGTAGTCACAAACTCAACTCTCCAGTAAATAAAGAACTCAACAGGAGTAGACATTGTTGGCTTCGGAAAGTTCTGCACCAGGTGAACTAACGTTCATCCACAAGTGAACTAAAGTTTAATGCAAACAGTGAAACAAAATTGAAGATTAAGTATCCTCATCTCAATAGGAGCTCTGCACTGGATGACACCCCGAGAAGCCCCAAATCTAATAAAGCAATTCATTCAGTACTGGTCATATTCAGCCTGCTAAATGGAATTCTCTGAATGCCCTCTCATTTTAAGAGCTGGCAGATTCATGAATCACTTAATTCCTTAATAATAATTAAAATCACTTCATAATAAAGTAATGAATAAATAAGCGTAATGCTGAAGTAAATACACATATTCCAGGTTCTTTGGAAAACACATAATAGAGTCTGAGAAATTCTATCCATCCCTATTCAGTAGGAAGGAGGCTCCCTGCCACATACACACTTAGTGGAGGAGATAAGAACAGAGTTGGACAATTGGGAAACAATACCCTCTATAAACTTTTGGAAACTTCTTTTTTTTTAAGACTTATTTTTTTTTTAAGATTTATTTTTTTTTTTTATTGGAAAGGCGGATATACAGAGAAGAGAGACAGGAAGATCTTCCGTCCGATGATTCACTCCTAAAGTGACCACAATGGCCGATGCTACACCAATCCAAAACCAGGAGCCAGGAACTTCCTTCAGGTTTCCCACACTGGTACAGGACTCCAAGGCTTTGGGCCGTCCTTGACTGCTTTCCCAGGCTACAAGCAGGGAGCTGGATAGGAAGCAGAGCTTCCGGAATTAGAAGCGGCACCTATGTGGGATCTCAGTGTGTTCAAGACAAGGACTTTAGCTGCTAGGCCACCATACCAGGCCCAAACTTCTGGCAACTTCTTAGCAACATGCCCTATGTCCCATTTCACAGGATGCTGTTTGTGCTGCTCTTTTACCTTCCTATCATTGTGCAGACTGAACAAATACAGTATGAGCAGATGCAGTATGAGCAGATGCAGCATGAGCAGATGCAGCATGAGCAGATGCAGCATGAGCAGATGCAGTATGAGCAGATGCAGTATGAGCAGATGCAGTATGAGCAGATGCAGTATGAGCAGATGCAGTATGAGCAGATGCAGTATGAGCAGATGCAGTATGAGCAGATGCAGTATGAGCAGATGCAGTATGAGCAGATGCAGTATGAGCAGATGCAGTATGAGCAGATGCAGCATGAGCAGATGCAGTATGAGCAGATGCAGCATGAGCAGATGCAGTATGAGCAGATGCGGTAAGCAGATGCAGTATGAGCAGATGCAGCATGAGCAGATGCAGTATGAGCAGATGCAGTAAGCAGATGCAGTATGAGCAGATGCAGTATGAGCAGATGCAGTATGAGCAGATGCAGTATGAGCAGATACAGTATGAGCAGATGCAGTATGAGCAGATGCAGCATGAGCAGATGCAGTATGAGCAGATGCAGTATGAGCAGATGCGGTATGAGCAGATGCGGTATGAGCAGATGCGGTATGAGCAGATGCGGTATGAGCAGATGCGGTATGAGCAGATACAGTATGAGCAGATGCAGTATGAGCAGATACAGTATGAGCAGATGCAGTATGAGCAAATGCAGTATGAGCAGATGCAGTATGAGCAGATGCAGATGAGCAGATGCAGTGTGAGCAGATGCAGTATGAGCAGATGCGGTATGAGCAGATGCAGCATGAGCAGATATCACTATGAAATGTAGTGATACCTTACATACACAAACCAAGTGACTTGCGATCACCTAAACACGCTGCACCAAATTCACAGAGGACATGCCACAGCAAGGAGAATCTGCCTTCTTTGGTGTTTACTATCCATTGTTATATACACTATATCATCATGCTATGTACTACCATGAGGAATTAAAATTGAGTTGAAAGGATTGTTTCAGTAGCCAAGGCAATTCTTAACCAATTCTTTGCATTTCACTTCATCTTGCTGTTCTATTTCACATCCTGGTATTGATTCACATCTCACTTCCGTAAAAGACAGGATCCAGCAACCCATTAGGGATTAACTGTGACTTAGACAAAACCCCAGATTACCCCAATCACAGAATAACATCCTAGATTTCTTGCCTAAACTATTCAATCCAATAACCAAACCCATTTACTTTGGAAATCCCAGGAGTTGCCAACTGTATCCTAGCTAATCCCGCACCACTACATCAATGCCAAATGGCACTACTTGTTCAGAGAGTTGCCCAAAGCAACCACAAGTCCCAGCCCTAGAATGCTGAGCACTCTTTTGCAAGGTTTCTATTGGAGCACTATTGATCATGGCCTGGGTGGCTATCACACTCCAGCCACCAGCTTAACTGGGTGGGTTCCAGGTAGCAGCCTCAAGAGGCACAGAATGTCCAGGGTGCAGACAGCCTGGCTGGGCCTTTTGCACCCTTAGGTCATCTCCCACTCCACAAACCTTTGGGTCCTGTTGTCTTCTCTGTGGCTGCCAGCCTGCAGCTAAAGGTGCAGCTTCAGACATGAGCCCATATAGGGAATCTGATGGGCACAGCTACAGGTCCTGCTGCCCCTCAGGAGGTCAAGATACACACTGGCTGTGGCCCTGCTGCCTTGCAGAAGAGCCACACTACAGACTGTGGGGGGGTGTCAGGTGGTCCTCTGGGCTGCTGACTGTCACTCTCTGGCTCTGGGCAGTAGCAGGGAGGCCCCAAGCTGTGCATTTCATGGCTCCTGGACAAAAGATACAGGGTTTATGACAAGCAGGGCCATGGTCACTTGGAAGCCAGGCTGCTGGTCTGGGAGGAATTGGCCCAGCTCAGCTAGATTTTCCCCTTCGGGGGTGAATCATTGCCTCCCATTTAGCTTCTATCTAGGTCAAATAATGAGATGTGTCTTCACAGGCCAGCATGCAAGTGGCTTGTGTGATTTCCAGTTGAACTGATATTAGGAGCATGGCTCAAATGAAATCATTTAAAGGGGAAATTCAGAGTTCCCCTCAGTGCCAGAGTGTCACTGGTGAAAACTTGCAAATAAATCTGCTTTCCAGTACCATCAATAGCCTGAAGGCAGCTTTTTCTCTTCCAAGTGGCAGGGAAAAAAACCCAGAAGTAGGCATGCAAGATTTCTAGTCATGTCAATCTTAAGTTCTGCTGGAGATGGGATAGAGAGGTAATGGACAAATACAACAGGCTCCATTGGAGTTACAATAAAAAAGTAAAGACTAGGAATTGGTGGAGAAAGACACTGGGGGATTGTCTTCTTGGAGAGATGACTTTGAGCTGACCTGAAGACAAAATACAGAGGTCCAAATGCAGCAAGGAGTTTAACTCCTTTTGAGAAGAGGGCTGGGTAGGAGCGGTGAGTGTCAGCTGGATAGAACACAGTGACAGTGGGGACCATAATGCAGTCTGGTATTTGGAGTAGGAAACTGCAATACAACCCTTTAGAGTCCTTGTTAATGAGTCTGTTTCAAGTCCAAATAGACCCCTTGGGGGCATTTTAAGAGAGGAGTGATATAATCCAAATATCTAATTGATGCCAGGAGCCATTATGAGTAAGATGGATGGCAGTATGCTTTTCCTGCATGATATTAGATGGGCCCTGCCCTCCCTGCTATTGCACCTGGACAGACTCAGTCAACCAGGTCTGCTGGATTCTCCCTGAGGCTGTATCAGCAGTAACATACATGGGTTGCTCGAGACTTTCAACTTCTGTCTTAGAAGATGACTTCTCTTCCTAACTTTCAGGCTTTTCACAGCAAAATACTTAATACTATGTTCTACAGAAGTGAGTAGCTAAAGGATGCAAGGCAGCTTGTCTACTCCTCATCTGCAGTTCTTGGACCCCAGGCGG